>NW_026571175.1:27629420-27699420 GCF_026225935.1 Boleophthalmus pectinirostris
TAGTAGTAGTAGTAGTAGTAGTAGTAGTAGTAGTAGTAGTAGTAGTAGTAGTAGCAGTAGTAGCATAGTAACGTTTGCCTGGAGGAAGAGCTGTTTCTGGAGCAGAGTCTGTGTGTCTCTGTTCACTTCCGTCTCATGTCGGTGTAATTGAATTGAACACAGGACTGATTATTCTATTGTACTTTTAAATGTGAAACTGTCCGTGGGCTCAGGGCCTGAAGCTACAGTCAAAAGTGAGTCTTGATTACACTGAATGACGTTTGGGACAATTCTCTCTAAAATCCATCATTTGAGTCTGAGCCTGTTCAATTACAGCCCGCTGCTCGTCATAAGATTTAAATATTAACACGTCTCCATGGCGCTGCTTCTTTATTCTGTGTTTTAAAAGGGACATTTCTCACACCATGACACTCACCTCTGCGTGAACTACAGCCTGCTGCTTTGGATTTATCGGATTTAAGACAGACACTGCGGGGAGTTTTATCACTGGAATAAAAATACGTGCCGTTTCCGTCTGCATTTGGAGTTAAGGTTAATTATATGTTGTTTAAACTTCAATTCAAACTTAAATGGATTTCCTTTTACTTCCACCTGCTTGTCTCTGTGGAGATGTTCTTGCTTTGCCTGGAATGTTCCATGGTAGAGCATTACTGTATCTCCATGGAGACAAGCAGATGACTCTACCAGGCTAAGTTACAAGTAAAGAAGAGGCAATGCTTTTTTGGAATAAACTGTAAATGCAATGCGAAGAATAGTTTGAAAATGTATTTAGTTACAGAAAACTGAAAATCTGCATTAAAACGTACGCATTTTGTAACATATTCTGATGCATGGGCCGATCAAAGTAGTGTATTGTGAATATTTAGGATACTTTTACATTACAGTGTAAAAACAAGACATATAATTACAAACAGCTTTATTATTATTTTTTGTGAGCGTATTTTTATTTGAGTGTTATTATTTGCAGTTATACAAGTTCTAGTTGGCAGTACTTTTTTTTTTTCTCTTTTAAACCTCACACCTCCACCCTGAAACTCCCTATTGATGGACATATGTACACAAAAACATATGTACACACACATACATGCCCATCAATGCATAAATAAAACGATTGCAAACTTCCTCCGTCTAAAGATATCAGCAGAACTATACGTACTTATTATGTACCATACACAAAAAGTAAATGAAGCATATGCATATTGTGTATATTCTGTGAACATATAATAAAGGTCCAACAACTTTATTTTTGTTAGTATGCATTCATTTATGTTTAATTAGAGACATAAAATCACACGTACATGCACTGCAAGAGCTTTAAAAAAAAAAAAAAAATGTATGTATACATAGTGCTGTCATGCGATAAAAAAAATTTAGAGATTAATTAATTATGATCTGTAATTAATTAATCTAATTAATCTAATTTAATCTCACCTGAAAATTGCTGAGAAAAGCCTTCAATTTGAGGTATTTTCATTTAAATTCATTATTACATTATTGTGGCAGATCAAAAGCCTGATATAGAACAAAAAAAGTGACTTTATAAAGTCATTTATTGTTTAACAAATCTCTCCAAATTGACTGTTGAGCCCAAGTCTCCATGAATAAGAAACTGTTTGCTGTAAAGTAGCAAAGAAATCTGAACATGCTTTATATATGAGTCCTGGTTTTTAGACCTGCTTTAGTCCTACTTTAGTCCTAGTTTAGTCCTGGAATGGATTAAATCCTGGTTTTAGTCCTGGTGTTAGTTCTGGTTTAGTCCTGGTTTAGACCTGGTTTTAGACCTGGTTTTAGTTCTGGTTTAGACCTGGTTTAGTCCTGGTTTAGTCCTGGACTGGATTAGTCCTGGTTTTAGTCTTGGTGTTAGTTCTGGTTTAGAGGCGCACAGGAGGAAGTGCGGTTTACGCCGCGTACGCGAGAAAACACGGTCCACACGCGGCTCACGGGAGCACGTCGGTGTCCGCGCAGTAACTACGGAAGGAAACGTGGTCCGCGCGTTCTCAGGTTAATGACGATGATGAAGGTGTGTGTTTGTGTGTGTTTGTGTTTTGTTTGTTTTTGTGTTGTGTGTTTGTGTTGTTTGTGTTTGTGTGTTTTGTGTGTGTTTGTGTTGTGTGTGTTTGTGTGTTTGTGTGTTTGTGTGCGTGTCCCCTCATGTGGCAGGTCACTATAGGACAGTAGTGCAGACATCATGAGTCTATGCAGGTTGTTTTCAGGCGATTTTATATTTGTTATTTTCTTTTATATTTCACGTCGGGAGAATAATTTCCAAGACACGAATGTGTTTTTACCTGTGCACTGCTGACTCTGTTCTACTGGCTCTTCCACCTCGTCCATTGTGCGACTGACGCCACCAACGTTAACATGACGTTTACATCGCTTTTACTGCGCGCGTTTTGTGTGGTTTTCCGGCAATGAGTGGAATTACCGAAATAAAAAAATGTATAAATGTGGGGTTTTTTTGTGTGTGTGTGTGTGTGTTGTTGTCCCAACAACACATAAAAACAGGTTTTATAATAAAGCAACTCACATACAGAAACAGTAAAGTTAGAGATTAAAAATGAGATTAACGCGATTAAAAAACATAACGCGCTAAATATGACTGTAATTAATTAATCGCAATTAACGTGATAATTTGACACCCCTATGTATACAGTCTCTCAGTGGTCCATGGGCGTATACTAGTTTATGTGCTCTAATACTTGTTCTGATACACCTGAAGATCTTTCTAAAACTACTGTAAAATACCAAATAATAGCCGAGGCGTTTATGTGTTTCAGTCACTTAACAGACCAGGCATTTATTTGAGACCAGGCGGTAATTTGGGGCAGAAAATCTTGCTCAGCAAAATTGGAAAAATATGGTACTCAAATTATTTTAAACAGCATGACTATAATTTACAGTTTTTGCCATTATACGATGACCTGGTGACTATTTTGCCGACCTTGTTGGCATGATTCCTGCCGCCTCGTCCCCTGCCTTTCCTCGCCCCTTTGCCACAACTTTCCTTTTACCCGGAAAGTCACGCTACAGTGATATTGCTGCTTCCTCTGAATTCCCAAACTGAATTAATATTACCAAAACTCCTAAAAACTGCTTCCATAACCTGCATCATCTTTCTTTTTTACGTCACTTCGAAATAGGGATTTCACAGGAACGTCATCTGCTCCGCCACTTTTTCAGTGAAGGTGATGAGGGAGATCGGATGCAGAGCAGAGAATACAGCCTAAGAGTCACACAACCAGTCTGGTAAAGGCAGGTCTGTTCTGAAGTCAAACTGCTGCTCTGTCGGCTGTAAACATCCTGCTCTCTGTGGTGTCGCTGCACTAATCATGATATCTTGGTTAAAAAAAGTAGAAAAGAGGGGAAATGGGAGTTTGAGCCGCCTCCTCAATAGCCAGACTGGTGCCACCTAGTGCCTCCGCTCACTTTCATTTCTCTCCAGCGACTAGGCCAGGAATCAGAAAACACTAGACAGTTTGCAAGAACCCCGGAAGTTGTAGACCGCGCACCGGCCAATTAGCAAAGAGCTGAACCAACCCAAGTTGTGATAGCAGATTGCAGACACTATCTTCCTTTGGACTTCCTTTGTCAAATGCAAACTTCACATTTTTTATTGCACTTTTAAGTCGCAAGTTCATCTCACAGAAACGACAACGATCATTGACAGACATGTTCACTCTCTGCTTTGTTTGCCGTTGTGCCGGAAATTGCTTGGACACCACTGAGCGTTCCAGCGCATTACAGATGTCACGACCAAATAGCAGCGTTTGGTTAAATTTTAAAAAGTACCTGCCAATTGTCGAGCGAATGAATCCTAATGCTCTGAGGTCAGACAGTTTCCACAAAGTGAAACCGGATGATGAATCAGGCTACCTCCTCAGCAGCAGCCAAAACGACTGCTGGGGGTGTCGGCATCGGCTACTTTCTATACATACATAAGACTTGGCGTTTATTTGGAACTGATGGTTATTTATCAAAATATCATCTTGCACCGAGCGTTTAAAGGAGACCTGATGAATCCGTGTATCATTCGTTCATTCGTTTTTCAATATAAAACCAAAAATAAGAAAACGAAAAAACAACAGTTTTCTTCGTTATTTGTCTCCAAAACCAAAATGAAAAAACGGATAACGATTCGTTTTTTCAGTTTCGTTTTTGTGTTTAAATGAAGAATGGAAAAAACGGATAATGACCGTTTCCCGTTTACCGTGACTGCGATGCCGGACTTTTGCACCGCATATGGACTGAATCAGGATGGATCCAGGTCCGAGACCAGACCGAGACCAGAGCAGGACTGAGACCGGGACAGAGCTGGCTCTGGTCCTCCCCCGCTCAAGAACCGCGGCTGGTTCCGAGGTGGTGCAAAGTATCCGAAACTGACGCATTCACACCAATGAAAATGAATCCGAACTAAGAGCTTTTGGTTCAAATGGACCAGGTCCGGGACCAGACCGGGACCAAAGCGCTACTGAGACTGGGACCAGACCGGGACCAGAGCGGGCCTGAGACCGAGACAAGACCAGGGCCACCGGGACCAGACCGGAGGCTCAGAGCCCACGGCAGGGCCGGAGCTCGAAGCTGAGGCTCAGACCCCGCGGAGACTCGGAGTCAAAGCTCGGAGTCCGACCTGGGCCCGCTCTGGTCCTGGTCTGGTCCCGGTCTCAGTCCCGCTCTGGTCTCGGTCTGGTCTCGAACCTGGATCCGTCCTGGTTCAGTCCGTACGCGGTGCAAAAGTCCGGCATCGCAGTCACGGAAGTCACGTAAACGGGAAACGGTCGTTATCCGTTTTTTCCATTCTTCATTTAAACACAAAATCGAAAACTGAAAAAAAATCAAATCGTTATCCGTTTTTTCATTTTGGTTTTGGAGACAAATAACGAAAAAAAACTGTTGTTTTTTCGTTTTCTTATTTTTGGTTTTATATTGAAAAACGAATGAACGAATGATACACGGATTCTGATGTTTAATTGAAACCCGGCTATTATTTGGTATTTCACAGTTTTCAGGAAAGGTTCATTTCTGTCCTGTGAATGTGACTTTTTTTAGTATTGATATCTGCTCAAATCCGTGTCTGCTGTAGTTTCGGTTCTAGTTCTTGCATTTGTTAGTGTCTGGTTTTGATACTTTTGACAACTCTAGAACACAGTAGAGTGATTAAAACTTCCAGAACGACATAGGCCAGCGTCTGTGTCCCGTCCTTTGTGATCTTGCATGTCTCGTACCGCAAACTGTATTGATCTAGCGCTCAGAAGTGATTTTGATTGAGCTACAAAGTGAACTAAACAGAATGTGTGATCACAAACTCCAATGGGAAACCTCTCTCTTGTCTGTCTTTGAGATGGGCCCTTAGACGCTCCTGGGGCCCACTTTGAGCTGTAGCTACAAACTCATCTGTATAGAAAGTTTCTCCGAGTCTGTTTGATGGTGACTGTCCATCGTCAGCGTATCTCGTCTTCATCAAAAGTTGTGTTTTCGTCTTCTCGGTTTCCTGTTTAAATCCAGAGGTGGTATAGGAGCGCGGGGCAACGTCTGACTGTCATCAAATTCTCAGATCTTTGTTCTATTTTTAAAAACACTGCGTCCCGAAGATGCAACTACAAAGAGTGTATTCTTAACTTTGACGTTATTCAAATATTAACATGCAGAAGGCTCAGTGTATTTTTTTGTTATTAATTCAACAAAAGTCTGCTCTTTCCACTTTATTTTGTATGTTTAAAGGGCCTATATTGCACTATTTTTCATATTCAGGTGTTCTTCTCTCAATGGAAAACACCTTGTGAAGTCTTCTGGAAATAAAAGAAATGCTCCACTGTGTTTTTAAACTCCATACACCTTCACTAGAATCATGGCTGCACCGATCCAACCTTTTCTGTTCAGATACCGATGTCAAAACTTTAGCTTTAAGTATCTGCCGGTCGACCGATACCAGGGCAGAGATTGAAAATATGATTTATTCACTGCAAGAAACAAAATCTAGTCAAGTTAAGTTGATTTGAAGTAACAAAGTTTTATCGTGATCTGAGTAAATTTCACTTGACAAGTAAAGTGATCTGCCAGTGGAACAAGACTTTTTGTAGTTAAAATTTGAAAATACATCTTGCTACACTTAAAATAAGACAAAACAACAACTTTTTGCACAAAAAAAAAAAAAGCAAAAACAACAACAAAAAAAAAACTAAATCAAATGTTTCTTGAATTAAGACAAACACACTTATTCCATTGGTAAAGTAGAAAAGCACTCAGAGAGCGCAGACCTCCGCCAAGGACTACCAACATTTTTTATATAAACTGCGATAAAATCAGTCTTCTGGATCAGATCCGGATCAGCCTTTGGAATATGAAAGAGGATCCCATTGTCCATCCCTGAGTCAAATTTCATGGGGTTTGGTCAATAATTAACCGAGATATTGAGAAACAAAATTTTTGGCCCCATTTACCACAATGTTAACACAAAATTTCAAAGTGATCCAGAATCCAGGATTTCTTCCGGATCACCCCCAAAATGAAATCAGTTCTTCCTTTTCACATTTCCAACAAATCCTGAAAATTTCATCAAAATCGGTCCATAACTTTTTGAGTTATGTTGCTAACAGACAAACAAACAAACAAACAAACAGACAAACGCCGGCAAAAACATAACCTCCTTGGCGAAGGTAATAATTGTATTTGTCAATTTGAATCGACTCAAAAGGTAAAATGTTCTTAAATTGTCGTTTAAACTTGCGTAGACATTCATTTTTCCAGTTTACTTTAAACACAAACAGCTTAAGGTAAAAAAATAAAAATAAAAAATCCAAATGTATTTTTTATGTATTTGGTAATTGTTATTTATCATCATGTAATCTCTGCTCAACGGCTTTATGAAAATACAAGTTTAGTGTTATAATTATAATTATAATAATAGTATCGGCCAGTAAATCTTTTTATTACACTAGTTGGGTAAAAATAGTAAAAATGGGATATTGGCGAGATGATTTCCACAACAGAATTTCCCATCCCTAAAGTTAAAAGGAGCTGTTAACTTGAAAACTACCACTTCATGACATCACAAGGTGGGACAGAGCATTTTGAGCTTTGGAGATGTAAACAGACCAATAACGCAGGATTATTCAAACATGTGTGAATGAAACTAAACACAACTCCAGGTCTGTTTTTGAAGAGGTAACAACATTTTAACATGACTCAAACCTCACAAGAGTCAATTTTGTTTAATATAGTGACTTTAAGAAAAAAATCAACACAGTAATCAATGTACTTTGACGAATCCGGTGTGAAGGGGCTTGCAGGTGTTCAGGTGCAGATGCAGTTTTTCTTGGAGTGCCTTTGATTTTTGAGTAGCTCGTCCTCAGCGCGGCTCTGAAGTGTCGCCATTACCACATGTTCAGATCACACCGAGCAAACTTTTGATTCCTCCTATAGCGGTTACACAAGTCCTGCTGTATATCACGCAAAACCGACTCTTGTGTGACGACGATAAAGCTGCATCGTTTAACATTTCTGGTGAAGCGTCCGTCATATGCTTTTCTCCATGTTATTGCTTTGTCTGGAATGTTTCACAGTAAGACATTAAACCTTTTTCTATTAAGGCTACGTTTATATGATGACGTCTGAATAGAAAACGCAAAAGTGGCGTCGATTGAGTTGGAAGTTTTCACACCACTCATTTTCATCAGCTACTCCTTCTACAAAATTATACCACCATCGACTGGTTCTCCAGGTCTCGTCCATAGTTTGACTCGCCTGCGACGAACCGGTGCATCCAGAATTTGACAGAGGTGATTGCAGATCCTTCTCTGTTCACTCATTGTATCTCTGTATATTCTGTACATTTGTTGTGAGCCTCCTGTAAGTTTATTAGAGCTGCCAGAGAAGCTTGAAAGTCCGACACATGGAAATGATCCCACATGTTTGTTTCTGTGTACTGTATGTATGTGACGTAAACGTGCACGCGACCTGAGCAGATCTGACCAGAGTTTTGCGTCTTGGGCAGTGTAGACGGAAACGCTACGGCGGAGCGTATTCAACTTTTCCGCTCTGGAGGGTGGTTTTAGATTTTTACGTTTTTAAGCCCCAAAAACGCCGTCACCGTCTAAACTAATGGCACTTCTTTTAAAATATTTTCGCAAGCGTTCTTGTCTAAACAGGCCCTAAGTCTGTGCAATTAATAGAATTTTGATCACGATTTCGATTTGTGTGTCAAATGATCTCCAAACTCATATAATCGAGTTGAAACGATTTAAGCTTAACAAAGTTTATTTTGGCATATTTTTTATATAGATAAGTATATTTATCTAATTTTTTTAATTATAGAGATGAACAACTGGATATATAGTTTATTTTGGATACATTTATGTTTTTCTATGACTTGTTTCATGCTCAAAGTATATTTTATTCATTTTATGTTTTATACATCGTAAAACTGCCCTATATTTATTTTTAATTTGAAAGTTTTGCGTAAATTATCAATAACAAAGTGTTTTTTTGAGAAAGAAATGCTAAATAATTTATTGTGTAACCAAAAAATAATCATTTCAATAATCGTGATTTCAGTATTGACCAAAATAATCATGATAATGATTTTTTTTTCCCATAATTGAACAGCTCTACTTTCTATCATTAGAGGTACCAAATTAGCTATAAAACCCCCTCTAATTGAGTAAATGTAAGGTATAGTTGTTTAATGCCATACTGTGGAACATTCCAGGCAGAGCAATGACATCTCCATAGAAACAAGAAGGTGATGGAAAACTCAAAATGCAACGTTAAGCGATGTTATAATGTTGTTACCTCCTCAGAAACACCTGCAGTTGTGTTTTGTTTCATTCACACATGTTTGAGTAACGCTTTATTATTATTTTGTCTGCATCTCCAAAGCTCAAAACGCTCTGCTCCACCTCGTGACGTCAGTTTTTTAACGAGGACACAACATTTTATCGCAGCTCAGAAAATATGACGTCCATTTATGACACGCGTGTGAGAGCTCAGACAGACGGAGAGGTTTTCATGTTTATCCACTCAGAGTAACCCTCCACTCTTCAGGTCATTCATATGTTCATCTACTTACTGCTGCTCATCTGAAGTAGGCCAATTTCACCATAAATGCATTCTGTCAAGCAACAATTACTCTAATGATTGTACCACAACAGAGTATTTTTATCTATTCTCGCTGTTAATATGATGAGGAAATGGAGGAAAGTGGGACCTACTGTATGTGTTTCAGAGTGACGATTAAAACCCAGTATTTGAGCTTTTGCCTGGTGAAATCAATGAGATATATTTTTTAGTTAAAGGTGCACTGTGTAACTTTTTCGTTTAGGCATTGTTTCTATGGATATGTCATTGTTCTGTCTGGAATGTTCCGCAGTGTGACATTAAACAGATCTACCTTACATTTATTCAATTACAGGTGTTTTTATAGCTCAAAAATATCCAGAAAAACAAAAACAGGGCTTCTGAGTGTGAATAATCTGTTCCACCTTGTGATGTCATGAGGTAATACAGGAAGTGCTCCGTCGTGTTTTTAAATTTCATACACCTTCACCATAGATACTATAATGAAATCTGGATGATGAACTCAAGATGACGTTGTGTTGGTTTCAGTTTCCTGTTCTCACTGGCGCATGGGCCCAAAAATAATTTTCACTTCCGCATTTACTTACTTAATACTGGCTAAGCTCCTCCCACCTGTGTGACGTCTGATATGTGCACGACATGGAGCATTTGGACCAATCAGGGCGAAAGCTGCTAAAGCAAAACTAGCACAGGCCGAGACCGAGGCTAACTCTTACAAAACTAACTTTTAGGCGCTTTGAGGATAAAAAAAAAAAAAAAAAAAAAAGGTTTATGTTGTGTAGAAAAGAATCCTACAAAATCCGACCTTTGTGAAAGTTGTGGATGCTCTGTCAACCTAACGCGGGCTTTTTGAGAACCTTGTTTACATGAAAACGCTTGCGGGTAAAAACGACAAAATATTTTATCGGAAGTGCCTTTCGTTTAGACGGTGACGACGTTTTTGGTGCTTAAAAACGCCAAAATCTGAAACCACCCTCCAGAGTGGAAAAGTTGAATACGCTCCGCCTACACTGCCCAAGACGCAAAACTCTGGTCAGACCTGCTCACGTCATGTACATGTTTGCATCACGTAGATACAGTACACAGAAACCTGGCATGCATACCCAATCGAATTCCACACACTTTTGCGTCGCCGTTTGCACGCAGATTTCCTCCCCAATACACTCGTCTAAACACGGAATAAAAAGTGAACACGCGACCCCACTTTTGCATCTTCTGTTCGGACCCTCATCATATAAACGTAACCTGAATTCCCCAAAAAATGCATTGTGCTTCCATGGGCCCAAAATCACGGGAGCTGCAGTACCTGGAGCGGCCACTAGTCGGTCTGAAGCCGGGCCAGAGGAGGAGCAGCTTATCCAGGTTTTATTCTCGATCCATGACCTTCACTGGAATCATTTGGATAATTTCAGCTCTTGAATTGCCCATCTCTTGAACAAATGGTAAAAATTTGATGTTAACTTGAAAACTACCACTACATGACATCACAAATTGGAACAGAGCTTTGGAGATGTAAACAAAGTAATAATAAAGCATTACTCAAACATGTGTGAATGAAACAAAACACAACTCCGGGTCTGTTTTCGATTTGATAACAACATTATAACATGACTTAAAGCTCCACAAGAGTCAATTTTGCGTAATTTAGGAGCTTTCAATAAATACTTAAGTTTAATGCTCTACTGCGGAACCTTCTCTCACTCTCTGTATATTGTTTCTCAGTGTTTAATTTTACACTTGACTAAGAATTGATTAAACAGATAGACGGATCCAGGTTAATAACAGGTGCACACGCTGGTTATGTTAATGTTTGCGTTTCTTTCTCTTCTAAATATCACCGCTTTCCATTGATCCCTCCATCGTTCTTAATCGCGCCAAAGATCGGTCCGTCTATTTTTAGCACTTAACTTCCAATTAGCTTAAAATGCCAGGTCTTAATGACTATTTACACCTGTATCTCTGCTATAATCACACCTGAGTTCACGTTTATTTTTACCCACAGCTGGAGGGGGTGAAGCTAACTGAAAGCACCGCTCTGTCTGAAGTTCTGTTGCTGAAATTAGACTTACAAGATCATATATTACGCAAAATTGGCTTTAAGAATGTTGTTACCTCCTCAAAAACATACCTAGATTGTGTTTTGTTTCCAAGTCCTGAGCTGAAATGATCCAAATGATTCTAGTGAAGGTGTACGGAGTTTAAAAACACAGTGGAGCACTTCCTTTATTACCTCATAACGTCACAAGTCTCTGTTTGAGAAAAAAACTCAACCTAAATATGCGAGTTTGTGTGTTCAACGTGTGTGAATGAAACAAAACACTATTTTTGTGGCACCATTACAACATTATAGATCAGAAAAAAAGCGTAATATGGGCCCTTTAATCAAAAAATGTAACTCCCAGTACTCAATTTTTTCAATCGAAACATAAAAACATGAGGAAAAAAATCTCACATGATGAAAATAACTGCAGAAATATCAAATAGAGTAAATCAAAAATGTGTTTAGAATCCCTCAGTCGTCCAGGTAGAATCCACACACTGCAAAAATCAGTATCTAGTTAAGTTAAAATGAACTTAAATTAAGAACATTTTACTTTATTTGAGCTGATTCAACTTGACAATAAAATTATCTACCAGTGGAGAATGTGTGTTTTTCTTAATTCAAGCAACATTCGATTTAGTTTCTTATTTTAAGTGGAAAAAGTTGGTGTTCCATTGGCGGATAATTTTACTTGTTGAGTGAAATTTACTCAAATCATGGTCCAACTTTGTGAATTCAAGTCATCTTAACTTGGCTAGATTTTTGTTTTTGCAAAGTGGCAAATCTCACAAGGCGACAATGACAGCAGAAATATCAAATAAAGTAAATCAAAAATGTGTTTAGAATCTCTCGGTCGTCCAGGTAGAATCCATGACAAAGGAGAAATTCAATTTGTGAACTGGACAAACGTTTATTTAGGTCGAAAATGTTTTGCATAATGATTCAGGCTTCAGTGATTCTGCTAATATGTCTCTTCACTCAGTACAGATGAATAGACCGAGCTACAAACAGAAACTGTAAACAAGTATAGTGTTAGTTTCAGAGCAGTTTCAGTGTAGTTAGCTCCTCCCTGCAGCCAGTATTTTTGATCTGAACTGAAGAAGTGCATTTTCATCCTAAATAAACATTTGTCCAGTTGACAACTTGAATTTCTCCTTTGCAATGCATCCCACTAGCCAGACTGGCATCGCCTAGTGCAGGGGTGTCGAACTCATTTTGGTCCGGGGGCCGTATCCAAACGACTTTGATCTCAAAGGGGCCGGATCAGAAAACTCATGTCATATAAACCCCAAAAATAACAATAAGTTCAAATATTTGTGCAGAGAAACACAAATCTATTACAGAAATCTTTTTTAATTGATGAACTCTTTCTTATTATAAGTTTATAATATTATGAACAACCTGAAACTTTAAGAAAAATTAAATTTCAACACAATGTTTTAACATGAACTTGTATGTAAACAGGAATAAGTCAAGTTTTTCTTGGAAAATCCTGCACTCGGCTCCACTTTTCTCATTTTTGACATTTTTTTGATGAGGGTGTCACGGTCAACAGTCAAAACGATCGTCCTTTAAGAGCGTTTGGAAAGAGACAAGTCTTCATTTGTGCTGCTCTGGTGGGAGGGGCCACGTACAGAGACACTGGAGACACTGATATGTTAAGCACCACAGAAAATGACCAATATTTTAATAGAAAATATAATTAAAATATTTTAGTAGAAAATCACCCAAGGGCCACATTAAAAGTCTTGGAGGGCCGGATCTGGCCCCCGGGCCTTATGTTTGACACCTGTGGCCTAGTGCCTCTGCTTAATTTCATTTCTCTCCAGCGACTTGGTCAGGAATCAAAATACTCTAGACGGTTCGCAAAAACCCCAGAAGTGCGAGTTCGGGCACCAGCCGATCAGCGAAGAGTGATATTCAGTGTTGTCAACGATTCCCGAGATCGAGGATTTAAAGGCAGAATAAAGAGAATGTTTGGTGAAAGACGTTATTGCCCTTTTTCCTTCGGGTCTTGGGAAAAGGTTAATATACCAGTTATCCCCGTTAGCAGTGCATTACATACGTCACGACCAAATAGCAGCGATTGATTAAATGATAAAAAGTACCCGCCTACTGTTGAGCGAACGAAATGTAAGGCTGCGAGGTCAGACGGTTTGTACAAATTGAAACGAAATAAAACCGGCTGACGAATCAGGCTTGAATTCTGCTTGGATGACTGAAGGATTCTACACACATTTTAGATTTACTTTGTTTGATATTTGTGCTGTCATTCACGTCTTGTGAGATTTTTTTCCTTGTGTTTTCACATTTAGATTGAAATAATAGAGTACTGGTGAGTTTTTTTTTGATTAAAGGGCCCATATTACACTATTTTGTGATCTAAAAATAGTGTGTTTTCTTTCATTCACACATGTTGAACACAGAAACTCGCATATTTAGGCTGAGTTCTTCAATCAAATCAAAAATGGTGAGGCTAAAACAGGGAGCTGAAATGCCCAATGTATTTGTTGTTGAGTAAATAACGTCAAAATCTCGTTGTGTCTCCTCCAGTTTTGTGTCTCAACTTGTTTTGCGAAAATTGCATCTCGTCGTACGCCTAGTGACTTATGAATTTCCGAATCGGTTTGAGAATTGTTGAATGAAAAATCACGATATCACGATCGATTTTGTAGTATCGAAACAGAGAAAGCTCAATTGATGCATCCCATTTTGTTTGTCAGCTTGGTAACTGCTGAACATTCCTCCGTAGACAAGCACGCACCCTCACCCGACGCGATGTCCCTGCGAAGTATCAATAGCGCGGTTTACATGTGCTCGAAATGGAAAACGCAAAGCCCAGGACGGCCCTTATCCGCTGGTTGCATAAATACATGAATATGAGAGACATGATTGGAAATACGCAGTGGACATTGTTTGGCTGAAATGAACAAATTAGTTTCCGCTCAGAATTTCAACGTGCCATCTGCCCTTGTAAACTCGCCAGGCTTCGCTCAATTGAATCGCGCAGAAGCAGCCCCGTATCGCTTCAAAGGAGATAGTGATTACTGGAGTGCCTATATGAGTCAAAATCACACAATACAGCTAATTATAGACGGCTCGAAATGTCACGGAGAAATAAAGAAAAATATTTGTTGGCGTCAGATCAGGGGAGGATGCGAGGGGCAGAGGGGTAATTAAGTGTTGGGGGTTTAAACAGACAAATTATCATATAAAACACACACTGACCTTTATGTAGAGCCGAAGCTGATTGAAAATGCAAAATGGTCTGAGATGGAAAAATTAAGCGACTTCACGTTAGCATTTTTTTTAGTTTTAAAGGTGCGCTAGATGTTATTGCTTTGTCTGGAATGTTTCAGAGTTTTGTGTTAAACTTTCTATCTTCATGGAGACCAAACCAGACCAAGTTACAGGGCAGATCTATGGAGAGGTGACCCCGCTCACAGTCACAATGCTTGTTTTTCTAGGTATTTTGAGCTGTAAAACCATCTGTAATTGAAAAAAAATAAGGTAGAACTGTTTAATGCACAGGTGTCAAACATAAGGCCCGGGGGCCAGATCCGGCCCTCCAAGACCTTTAATCTGGCCCTCGGCTGATTTTCTACTAAAATATTTTAATTATATTTTCTATTAAAATATTGTTAATTTTCTGTGGTGTTTATCACAGCAGCATCTCCAGCGTCTCTGTACGTGGCCCCTCCCACCAGAGCAGCACAAATGAAGACTTGTCTCTTTCCAAACGCTCTTAAAGGACGATCGTTTTGACTGTTGACCGTGACACCCTCATCAGAAAAATGTCCAACATGAGAAAAGTGGAGCCGAGTGCAGGATTTTCCAAGAAAAATTGATTTATTCCTATTTACATACAAGTTCATGTTAAAACATTGTGTTGAACTTACATTTTTCTTAAAGTTTCAGGTTGTTCATAATATTATAATATTTTGTAAAAAAAAAAAAAAAAAAAAAAAAAAAAAAAAGAGTTCATCAATTAAAAAAGATTTCTGTAACAGATTTGTGTTTCTCTGCACAAATATTAGAATTTATTGTTATTTTTGGGGTTTATCTAACATGAGTTTTCTGATCCGGCCCCTTGGGGATCAAAGTCGGTTGGATACGGCCCCCGGAACAAAATGAGTTTGACACCCCTGGTTTAATGTCACACTGTAGAACAGGGGTGTCCGAACTTTTTTCATCAAGGGCCACATGTTTAAACACAGACAAAGCAGAGGGTTGATCGAGGGCCACGAACCGGTGCACATTACAGTGAATAATTGAAATATGTGCATGTTTAACACTTTAGAATGAGTCACCAGTCCTTTCTTCATCCTAAAATCCTCAAAACCACACACTAAATAATAAAAAATGGCTTTATAAAGGTAGATTTTCAAAAAAAACTTGCAATAAAAAATTAATTTTTCATTGATGCAAGGTCATTTGGGCCAGTTCTCCTGGAAGCCTGAGGGCCAAGAAAAACGAACAATCAGGTGACAGAAGCCCAACCAAAATGTTACACAATGCACATTTAAAGTTGGGTTTTTACACCTATCTGACCACATGAACAACTAAAACACACATGATAGTCACAGTGTTATGCTCTTATATAACAAATCAGTGATGAAGTAGGTATTAGTGAAGAGGTGTTCTCATATTTTGGAGTAAATTTGTGCTGATCCACACTATGTTTCTACTTGAAATAGAAGAGCAGTGAAGCTAAGAGGTGGTTATGTTTACAGGGCCATCATAAAAAGGACCAAAAATCATATAATGGATGTAGAAAAAATCATAGCTACACTACCAGTCAAAAGGTTGGACACATTTTTATATTTTATTCAACTATTAGAGCTTTCTGAACACTACCTCCTCTACCTCCTCTACCTCCTCTACCTCTTCTATCTCCCTCCTTTTTTGTCCCAAATCGACGCATGTTTAAAAAGCCTTTTGCAGGTACAGACTCTCTGGCCCTGGACACTTAAGCTCACATTATGCAGAGGTAAAACATAATTATATAAAGCTAAAAATGCAGACAATATCTACTTTTTTTTTTAAACCACAACGGAATCCAGTCGCTCCAAAGAAGTAAAAATCGCACGAGGAAAAATATCGTAAAAGGCCTTTATTTAGATGGCCAAAGCAAACATGTCTTCATCAGGGCTTTGTTAAAAACAGGACATGGGCGTGGCCTTTAAGTAAAACACACCAACCAATAGCAGCGACTGGAGTTGATTAGATATATCTACACTTTACATCTCTACATTTACACATCTTTACACTGCAATCCAAAAAAGTCAACCTCTTGTTCTGCATTGCTTTAAATGCTGTCTGAAAACACAACCTCCTCTAGGCCACTAAACACCAAAATCACTTTTTTCCCCTACTAATTATCTGTGTAAATGGGTTTAAAATAGAAATGTGTACCTATCCCTGGCCTTATTTTATCATTTTAGTGCATATTTGTTAAAAATCGGATCAAAAGTCGTGTCTGTAACGGTCTTTTTAGGATCAACTACGGCCAGGACATTTGAGATTTCGGGTTGGACTGTCAGTCGCTAATGAGCCAGATGCAGGTTATTACGTGACGAGCGCAGACACTGGCGTCTACGGGCGGGACGTGAGGAGCCCCTCTCAGCCCCGCCCCCACCTGGCACCGCTGGTCACTGCGATGTCCCGCCGTGTCTGGATAAAAGCGAAACGGCGTGATCCGAGCGCAAATGTCCTCTCTATTTCAAAGTCTGTGTTGTACGTGCGTATCTATATGTTGGATTGTTGTGGGTGTCAGTCGGCTGTCAGTCATCGCTCCAGAGCCCGCCCACACCCGCTCGCACCAACCTGCCGGCACCGCCCACTCTAGAGGATTTCTCAGAGTTTGAGTAAAGCGTCGGGAAGGTGTTTAATGGCTCTTTAAGTATCTGTTAGGACCTTCCCTCCTCCCCTCTCTCTTCCTCTCCTCTGTCCCAACTCGACACGTTTAAAAACCCTTTCGCAGGTGCACAGACCGGCCCAGGACACTTAGCCCACATTATGCAGAGGTAAACCCGAGGTAAACCAGAGGTAAATAGGCCCTGAGCAGTCCGGGGTCCCAGGGAGAAGCGGAAGTCCAGGTGCGTCTCATGACTGAAGAGAGTGTAATGGTTTAATGAGAGGGTTAATGGATGAGTAATTGAAGCATCGATTTTCTATGGAGCAGCAGTGGGACGGTAGATGTTATTCACCTTATTAGTGCGTGTGCATTGGTATTCTGTCCAGTTCTAACCTCTAATTGAATGTTTAGATCTGTCATGATAACAAATGATCATATTGAAATACTTTATGCCACTGAAACAACGCAGGATAATCCCAGTAAACACATTTATAAATATACAGTATCTTTAAAACGCATGAGTTTGAACAAATAAACAGCAGAGTGAACCAATACTTAGCTTTTTAAGTTATTTATTCTCCAATCTGCAGGACAAATCTTACCTTATTACTAGGGATGGGCAGGATTAGTCGCTTAATCGATAACTGATCATTAAGTATTTCGTCGATTACGTTCATTTCTAATCGACAAACCGAATGTGGGTTGCTGTGCGTAGCGTAGGGTGACCAAATGTCTGTTTTTCCCCGGACATGTCAGTTTTCCACGTCCTGTCCGGGCCGTCCGTTGTTTTGTTTTTGTTTTTAATAAAGTGACGCAAATGTCCGGGTTTTCATTACCTTTCATTGGGCCATTAAATTGAGCGGCTCTCGTAGATCTCTCTGCACTCAGAAGAAGCGTACAAACACAAATAGTCGGTCAGTCTGTAACATGTCGAAGCACAAATGCGCAGTTTAACGATGACTTGTACAAGAAATTCCGCGCTTTCCGTCCCGGTCGAAACAAGTGTGAGGCCGTGTGCACAGTGTACAAAGCAGCACATATGTTTCGGTGTCCAGTGGCGGTGTCAGGAACCTCAAAGTTCACCAGGACACCGAAAAACATGAAAAAGCTTTGCCAGGTGAGAGCAGCTCAATGTGGATGACGAGGCCCCACCCCCACCCCCCGTACGGTGTCCTGGTTTTGACAAATATGGTCACACTAACCTGTATTCCACTGAGTCGTGTCCTTTAGTCCGACAGAAGTTGACCGCATCAGCGCACAAGAACCGTTTTTTGTTTATGCAAATTAGCCATGAGGTTTTAAGTTTTGTTTCTGTGAGATTTGTGAAAAGCTGCATTAAACACATTATAATGTCAAACGGGCTGATGTGGCTCTAGGGTGGTTACGGTTTATATGTTGTAAAGTTGAATTTATTTAAGCAGATTAGTAGTGCAGATAGTAATAATAATAAACTTTAATGATTAATCAACAGTCGATCATTAAGTCTCACGACGATCGAATGCCCAGCCCTACTTATTACATCAAAATGGCAAAATCTTCCCACGACTGACAAGAAAAAGCCCCCGTGATAAATTAGCCAGAGGGGAGTTCATAAAAATCATTCACTTCTGGAAAAGTTTTTGATTTTTAGCAGGTTTTCAAAAATCCATGGATACAAGTTGGGGCGCCCCCTAGTGGCCGATGTACATAAAATCCAAAATGGCCCCTGCCGAAACAAGAAAAGGAAATATCTCTGCTTCTTTTAGTCTTACATTGTTGTATAAAGCAATTTTCCTACTTTGTTTGGAATCCAGTTTGATATATTCTTCTTATTTTTAGGAAATTTTATGTTAAATCGATTATCATAGTCATATTTAACTAAAATAAACTGTCAATATCTCTGAAAAAAGTCACATTTAAATATTACTTGCCTGGGTAAACAGGATTTCATAAAACCAGGAAACTTTTTCTGCACCTCATTTGACTGATTTCAGAAATAGCCACTTTCTGTTTCTAAAGGCTTTTGCAAAACAATATTTTTCACACTAGAATGATGTTCACATGTTCAGTTTTATTCCTTAAGGATGAGTGTGTGGGTTTAGAGGACTGAATGATCTTTATACAGTATCTTATTTCATTTCACAGATATGGACCGTTTTTCAGGCAAAAAAATTGACCATGACAATAAATTATGCATGAAAATGGCCTTAATATATGAAGACCATATCAAGTAATAAAGTATCGTGAGTGTACTACATGCGTATATTAAAAACTGAAATCATATATTTGTTTGAATATTACACAATGAGTTGATGCCTAACCACTGAAATCTGATATATATGTTTAAAGGTACCACTGTGTGAAACATATATGTTGTGAAGGTAATCTATGGAGTAAGAAAGCTGTCAAAAATATTCGTGCGCATAAAATAGAAATCCGTGCATATTTGTCTGTAGTTGCGCATAAAATAAATATTTGTAAACTCTCAAATGAGTCCAGTCGTACATAAAATATATTGTGTGTATTTTATCCATCAGAATACGAATTGAAAAATTATGACGTCATGAATTACAATCACGAAATGAAAATTTACGATTACGCTTTCATCAGTACGAATACGAATTCACAGACGGAACTTTACTGTCAAAAATACGTCATCACTTCACAGACATTATTCATCGAGCAGAAGAAACATCGATCAAGATCAAGACTGCGCAGCTCAAGTCTGTAGCAGACGGTAAAAACAGAGTAATAGCACAAGAAGCTACAACAGCGACCAACAAGTGGGTTCATTAAAATCTATTGTAAAAATGTCTACAGCCAAATATGCACGGATTTCCCAAATATGCACGGATTTCCCAAATACGCACGGATTTCTATTTTATGCGCACGAATATTTTTGACAGCTTTCTTACTCCATAGTAATCCCTTTGCAGAGATAAAGGTGGTGTATTTTTAAGGAAATTCTTTACAGAGCAGCTGAAGTGGGGTCATCCTGGCTGGCACCAAGCCTAAATAGACTTGGCTGTAATTTAAACCTGGCTGTCATCCCCTTATGGTAAAGGAAAAACGGAGATGCTTCATGGAGGATCCAAGGCGTGAACCTGCTCAACATATAATTTACATATTCATACTGATGTTTTATATTTCTGGGTTGAGGTGAAACACAGGCTGTCAGATCGCCTGATTTAAGTCCTGTGTAGCTGTAGGCCATCAGGGGCAACGATTTGACCCAGAGCTCTGTATTAGAATTGTATTGAAAAGGGAATAAATTCTTTGTGATTTTAATTGATCAATTCCAGTCATTATTTCCTCCAATAGAACACACCAATATATAGGAAGAAAGTGTTAAAATCACATTCCTTTTATTAAGTCAAGTAGAAAAAGTGTCATTATACAAAAATTTTAGACAAAAGGAAGGTGAGATACAACCTTTTCTCTTTTCAGCAAAGGCCATTTTGGATTGGATTTTGGGGCGCCCCAGCTTGTGTCCGTGGATTTTTAAAAACCTTAGGCCCAAACCTAACAAAAAAACCTCACCAAACATCAAAAACTTTTCCAGAAATGCACGATCCTCATGATATTTCACAATTACAAATACTGAGCCTCAAAAAAATACAGTTCCAGCTTTCATATATTGAACATTAAGTGGTTATAGTCATTGTTCTGATGTTTTTTTTTTTCGTTTGCCCTTCTTGATATTGCGTTTAAGCTTTGACTTTAAGTACACCAATACCTCTGATCAGTCGATACCATTGAAGAAACAAAAATCATTTCTTTATGTAAACAGAAGCAACAATGTCAAAACTGATACAAACGTTTAATGTAAGAGTTATTTATGCTCGAGGTAACAATAGAAGAGCTTATCACGAGTTTGTGTGAGACAAGCACAGTTTATTGATGTATTGTGTAGCTGCACAAAGAGATATGAGAATGAAACAGCCTCTTCTGTGTTTCACGCTCTTATAGGCTCTCCAAAACACTGTTTCAATAAAGCACTTGTTTTGAAATGTTTCTATGATAAGTCAGTGTGTTGTTGGCTCAGAGAGGCACAGTTCACTTTTCACTCAAGTTCTTTAAGCCCGTGTCCTCTGCTGCTGCGTCTCAATACTTTTTCACCAACGAGAAATTTGAGTTTTGTTTGTTTTGTGGTTAGTCTTTCCAGTAGAATTTGAGGCAATCGTTTATAAATGAGGCCCCAGACGATGATGATGATGATGTTGATGATTTTGTTTATTTCAAGCACTGATCAAGCATAATTTTCCATACATCCAAAAAAACTAAACAATAATACATCTTTGAATATATCACAAATACAAAATGTCTGTAAACTAAAGTCTGTTTGCTCGAGAGTGCGATGAAGGTCAGTGGATCTTCAGTTGTTTAAGTGGATTAACTGATCAATAGTGTCTTAGTTTGTATTAGTACAACCAGATCTTTGGCATTTTTCGCCCTGACAACATGAAAATTGGCACTGCACACACCCGTCCCATTAGGATGACACCCTCCGAAATTGAGATTGGTCGGATGATCGGATGCGTGGAACAGACAAACACACAGACAGATGTTCGTTGAATTAATAGATCGATAAAACGATCAGGATTTATATGGGACATGAGAGTTAGCTGGAGATTTTATATTCTCTGGTATTAAAAGGCAAAGTTAAATCTGTCTTTGTATAAATATATTCTTTCCTAGTGCTTTTTTCTCTACATAAATAGTTGTTTTTGCAACTTGAGCAGGTGTAGTCTGGGTCAGATACACAGAGATATGTATAACGCTACGTTCAGGCTGCAGGGTTTAATGCTCAATTTGATTTTTTTTGCAAGGTTGTTCACATTTTCAGTTAAATGTGACTTGTATGTGATGTCCAGTGTGAACTTTAAACACCCCAAAAGTGTCCCGCATGAGCACTGGTGGACAATACGACGTCACACACAGCAAACGCGCTCAGTTTAGTTTAGCTGATTTATTTATTTATGAGACAGGGACAGTGCACACTATATATTAACCTTAACAGGAGAGATGCATTGTACCAGGTGTTAATTTCCACCTGTCGTCTCTGGGGAGGTTGATGCTGAAGTTCATAAAATCAAACATACAAAGAGAATGTCTGTGTTACGTCTGGAGCATCGTAACAATTCGTATCATCATTCACATCCAGTTTTCTCAGCATCTTAAAAACATCATTCTCAAAAATCATCCTTCAGTTCTTTCAATCCAGAACATCACTCTCTCCAGACACTCCAGGCTACTTCAGTGTTTACGGAAGTCGCCGAAACGCTGAGCTTGTCTCCAAAATATGGTCCAGTTCTTCATAAAATGGACAGGTTACACGTCCACAGCCACTTCGAAACTTTAGCCTCCTTGTATTTGTGTCGCAGGGTCTTTATTTTTCGTTGACATTCGAGCCAGGACCGTCTGTAGCTGCGCTCAGACATTTCTTTGCCAAAAAAAACAAAAACGCCCAGTTCTGATAAGACCCCTCCAATTTGGCATGAATACAGTGATCACCCCAAATATTAATAAACTCTCTAACCTCGCTTTCCCTCCACTGACTAGACTCCGAGCCTGAAGTGTAGGTGGGACGAATGTGACCTGGCAGTTCAGACTGAAATCGCATGTCAGAAAATCGGATATGTATCGGTTTTAGGAGCACATATCCAAGTGTCCTGGGTCGCATTTGAAAAAATTGGATCTGTGTCTTTCAGACTGTCATTAAAAGGTCAGATACAGGTCAGATAGAGGACAAAAACTCAGATTTGGGTCACTTTGGGCTGCAGTCTGAACGTAGCTTTCGAGTTTCTTTAGTTCCAGCATTTACAGCCTTTTTACACCAATGGAAAGTTCCAAACAGTGGAACCAATACCCAGTAAATATCTCTATATACAGCAGGGGTGTCAAACTCATTTTGGTCTGGGGGCCGTATCCAACCTACTTTGATTGAAAGGGGCCGGATCAGAAAACTCATGGCATATAAACCCCAAAAATAACAATAAGTTCAAATATTTGTGCAGAGAACTGCAAATCTATTACAGAAATTTTTTAATTGATGAACTCTTTCTTTTACAAAATATTATAATATCATGAACAACCTGAAACTTTAAGAAAAATACAATGTCTACACAATGTTTTAACATTAACTTGTATGCAAAAAGGAATAAGTCAATTTTTCTTGGAAAATCCTGCACTCGGCTCCACTTTTCTCATTTTTTACATTTTTCTGATGAGGGTGTCACGGTCAACGATCAAAACGATCGTCCTTTAAGAGCATTTGGAAAGAGACAAGTCTTCATTTGTGCTGCTCTGGTGGGAGGGGCCACGTACAGAGGCGCTGGAGACACTGATATGTTAAGCACCACAGAAAATTACCAATATTTTAATAGAAAATATAATTCAAATATTTTAGTTGAAAATCAGCTGAGGGCCAGATTAAAGGTCTTGGAGGGCCAGATCCAGCCCCCGGGCCATATGTTTGACACCCGTGATATACAGTACCTACAAAAATATCTGATCCACCCATGCGACTGCAGCCTCCATCTCCTTGTCTGCAGACTTATGCACAGCTGATTGCGCTCTTGTCTAAAGCTTACGTCGTCTTATTCACCTTGTTCTATAGACCTCGCCGAGCAGCAGGCCCCCGACGTGAGCCAGGTGCTCCGTAGTCTTTCCTGTTCGGGGCGCGTGCAGACACAGGCAACAGACACAGGTGCGCTTGTTTTGTGCCAAATGAGAGCCCTGTGGAGCGGGGATGTAATGGTGCTGGATGTGGAGCGGGCGCCAGGCGAAGTGTGCGTTTTCTGGATCGATTCATGGAGAAGTGCACGCGTCTTTACACAAATCATCTTCGAGCAGAGAAAACATAACGCCGCAGAGGAGCAGAGGAGACGAAAACATGGCACTGGTTTAAGCTGTGATGGATTTGCTCAAACCCACATGCATCTCAATCTGACTGTTCGGATTCAAGTCTTATTATTGACTTTTTCTCGAACCAAATATGAACTACTCGGCCTGTTTTTTGTTCATAGAAATGGCAGACTTGACATTTTAACCAAGCAGAAAAGACAAAGTGAAGATTTGCTATTTGCAGAACAATAAATAAGTGAAATAAGTGAAGTGTGTGCATACTGGAGCTCAAATGGTTTTCAGATTTATTGTTAGTTTAGCTCTTGATAATTCAAGTGAGACTAAAGGCCGCCCAATTTTGGTTGCGTTTTGCTTCCACCCGAGTTCTGGGAAGGCATGATCTGACTCTGTGTCTTCGTGTGTGACACCAAACATCAGCAACGCTACGATAACACCCAATAAAACAGAGCTTCAGGCGCAGAGGAATGACGAACACAGAGGCGCAACATACAAACTCAGGAAACAAAAAAATAATGAGAAGACTTTATTCCTTGCCTCTCGTAAAGCTGTACATTTAAACTGCAGCTTCTTACCCATATTGTCCATAGAAATTCTTCCTCCTACACAAATAATGACATCCAGTCCACAAAAATAGTGCTGTTAATCCAGTTTAAAGCATTCTTTAAAAGTAAAAAGGCAAGAGTAGTTCCTCACGTATGTCTGCTTACACCCACACAGCGCACGGATCGGATTGAAGCTGCAGATTAGTGATCGAGATGCTACTTCCGGGATGTAATGATATCCAAATCTCACGGTACGATATTATCACGATATGCATCTCACAATATGACTGATATAATTGTAGACAGGACACGTTTTTGTTTTTAAAATACCTTGACAAGATTTTGGTGTGGATTATTTCCGGCATGATCCCAAGAATTCAAGTAAAAAACATATGTATTCATGTTGTCTGCGCTGAAATGAATCATGGGATATGTAGTTCCCGATGTTTATAAGCTGTTGCTGATATAAAACCATGAAACTTGGGATATGATATATTGTGACAGCCCAAAATATGATTGTGAGACTTTTGACTATATGAAATCATGATATTTTGGTTATTATTACATCCCTACTGTGTATTTTATTGCCAACCTTCTGTGCATTTAAAATCATGTATCTGAAGTATTGCACCACATTTCGCAAATAATAATGACACCGTTTTATCTTGTATCTAAACTAGAAGTGCAGCGCTCTGATCTTTTGAACACTTTGGAGTCTCAAAGTGAGTGGTTTTTGTCATGTAGAATCAGAGGGAGGACCCAAATTGCAGGACTGCTGTTGACACGACAAGACACTAACAATGACAATGATAATGTGCCAATGTATGTATGTACGCACACATATAAAGGTGCAACACATTAGGGCGGGGCAAACGATCAACAGACAGGAAGTAAAACTCCAAACTAGAAGCAGACAGGACAAATGTCAAAATAAAACACCAAGGGCACACAACGCTAAAGGCTACAAAAGCTACACCAAAATAAGCAAAAACGACGACTACAGAACATGAACCATGACGGTTTTACCCTGGACAGGAAACAGCGGACGTGATCGTGCTCACAGTTACAGTCTTTGTGGTCGTCGATTTAAAATCTCATCAAATGACTGAAAAATCCTGTAGTGTGTGACGACCTTAAGTTAAAGGTTGTATGGAGGATTTTTTTTTTGTTTCAAATTGTCAATGAAAGTTTAAAATACCATTACAGAGACGCAGCAGCCTTGTAATTATGATGACCAAAAAAAAAAAAGAATGAAAATTTATCAACCGTGGACGTGTTGAAGCCAGATAAACATCAGCCAATAGAAAACGAGGCTGCCTCTTTATCTATTGGCTGTCAGGTCATCAATCAAACTCCCTACGTTTCTAGTGTAACTGACTCATCGGGATGCGGGGATTACGTGGTTTATGCAGCGGTTCTTAGAGGCTTTTTCAAACTGTCGCTTCCTCACATTTCGCACAAAGTTGGTCGCGATGGCGAACGAGAATCCACGACCGGTTCGCCGCAAAAGAAAGTCTGTTTTTGAGGTCACTGAAAGAAGAAGAGAAGGGGAAAAGGAGCGAAGACAAACCGAGGTGATTCTTGGAGATTCCTTCCAGCGATTGCGCGAATGAAGCGGACGAAGGGTCTAAAAACTGACGCGTCGGTTGCTAAATTATTTCTAGACAGGTCATTTCAACAGTAATTCTGAACGCGCACTGGCTGTAAAAAAAAACTTGATTTTTAGAGTAAAGAGGCGGGAGGAGGTGTTTCTACTGAGGCTGTGGAGGATGAAGGTGGTGTCACGCATGCACAACATTTGTAAAAGAACTGTCGCTGTATTTCTCTTCCCTTAAAAAAATCATCTATACAACCTTTAAGCAAATATTTAATCGGTTTTAACATTACATAATCATGTCTATCTTTGTTTAAATCCATGTAACCATGTAATGTTATGCTACACTAAGTCACTCCCCCTTCAGAGCGCACATTACACATTACAATTGGCGTGCGTTAAGTGAATCAAACTATTGCGTATCTTGTCAGGTTTGTCAAATTGTTGTGCACAGTTTTGTATTATGTTTTTGTATATTTACAAAATAAAATTGTCTGTCACCTTTTTTGTTTCCATGGATACGTCATTGCTCTGTCTGGAATGTTCCACAGTATGACTTTAAGCAGCTCTACTTTACATTTATTCAGTTACTGGTGGATTTATAGCTCAAAAATACCTAGAAAAAAAACGGCATTCTGACTGTGAGCGGGGTCGCCTCTCCACAGATCTGACCTGTGACTTCGTCTGGTTTGGTCCATGAAAATAGAAAGGTTTAATGCCATACTGCGAAACATTCTAGACACAGTAACAATATCTCTGCTGAGCTTTTGACGGACTCTCCACCTGAAAAGTTCACACTGCAAACCCTCTTTTGGTCCAAACTCCGCAACCAAAACATTGCGTTGGTGTTGCCGTGATGATATCCTGCTTTTTTCTTTTCCGCACAAAGAAAACTTCCTGCACTATCTCAACCTTTCTCTTGCGTCTTATTATAAACACAGCACTGGAAGTTCTTGTTGTTTTTCTGTGCGGTGCCGCTACAATGAGGAGGGAGCAGATTAGGAGAGACTAACCAGGAAACAAAGGCACGCGCACAATGCCTGCTACGATGCATTCAGGGCACCGACGTGTTGTGGTTTTTTATAGCGCCGTACTGTATGTAGATTCATGCTTTATTTCTGTTTGCTTTGTACCAGGGAGGTTGAGTGTCTTATGGGAATATTGTAAACAGGTGGTGTTTGGTGCACACGATTTCTTCACCACAAGAGGCTGAGATTGGAGTAAATGAAAAAGACATGTCGGGGTAAAATTGAGAAGTGAGTCAATATGGCAAGAAATTAAATTTATAGCAATTTTATAGTCATGTTTCGCCATATACTGCATTGTTTAAACAGTTTCAAGTGATGTTAAAGGTTGTATGGAGGATTTTTTTTGTTTTTTGTTTTGTTTCAAGTTGTCAATGATAGCATTATAGAGGTGCAGTCGCCTTGTAATTATGATGACCAAAAAAAAGAGAATAAAAATTCATCAACTCTGGACGTGGTGGGGCTAAACATTTGCCAATAGATAACGACACTGCCTCGTTATCTGTTAGTTGACAGGCTGTCAATCAAAACTCCCTACGTTTCTAGCGTAACTGACTTGCCTGCGCGCCGCCGGTACGTGGTTTTACGTACGTCTGTCACGCAGTCCACACAGACGCAAGACGCACAGACGCTGTTTACTCCACCAACGCAACAGTTCTTAGTGGCTTTTTTGACCTATATCTTCCTCGCAGTTCGCACAAAGTTTATTGCGATGGCGACAAGAATCCAGGAGCAGTTAGCCGCAAAAGAAAGTCCGTTTTTGAAAGAAGAAGACAAGGGGAAAAGCAGCGAAACCAAACTAAGGTGATTCTTGAAGATTCATTCCAGCGATGGCGCGACTGAAGCAGACGCAGGGTCTAAAGACTGACGCACTGGTCGCCAAATTACTCCTGGACAGGAAACTTCTGCTTATTATGAAAACGTACTTTATTTCCAAGAGCTAGACAAACATTTTTCAGGACACGAAAGCGATATCCTATGTCTGAAAACGTAATTTTCAAGGCAAAGAAAGAGTCCGCTTGCTGCTGCGTGTTGTAGCTAGTTCATTCGCACGGAATCTCCGCGCAACCTTCTCTGCACCCCTTTCCTGCTCCTGTCCCCGCTGCCCGATCCGCTCTTCCCCCCGCTCCTCACGGAATCTCCACGCACTGCTCCCCTCTCCTCTCTCCTCTCTCCTCTCCTCACTCCCTGCTCCGTTCTTCTCCCTGCTTCTCACTTCTTGTCCGCGCACCCGCTCCCCCCGCTCCTCACTTCTCCGTCTTGTCTAACCAACACTGTAGTTAGTTGTTTACAAGTCATGTGCAGCACCGGCTGTAAACAAACCTGTTTCTGGCGTAAGGAGGAGGCGGGAGGAGGCGTTTCTACGTAGGAGCTGTAGGGGAGGGGGGGTGGTTTCACGCATGCGCAACATTTGAAAAAGGACAAACAGTCGCTGGATTTCTCGTTCCTTGGAAAATCCTCTATACAACCTTTAATTCAGGACTGTTGCCATAGTAATAAACAATTCCTATAAAAATATCCTTCAGTCTTCAAAATGGTTTCCAAATCAGGATATAATCTACCTACATGAATAAATGAGTGTTAAAATTGACTCTCACATAATATTTTTTTTTTTATTATTTATGCATTTATTTTGGGCAAATCAAAATTTACATTCATATACAATGGAACATAAAACATAAGTGAAATCATAATAGAAATGAAAATAACTACAAAAAATTACTATTATTATTACTTTGCCCAATAAAGAAAAAAGAGTGGGAAGAAGAAAATTTATTTAATCCCACCCCTACTCTTCATAATCTAACACAATGAGCTATTTTTTACGTTTTAACATTTTCTCATGGTTTATAAGAGTTCAGTCCACTGTTGGGGACTTGCAAATCGTGACTTGGACTCGAGTCAGATTTGAGTCACTATTTTTTGGACTTGAGACTTGACTTGATCAAATGGATTAAGACTTGGAACTTGAGAAGACTTGATGCTTAGACTAGTTGACAAATTAACTGTTATTAAGCACTTTTAAATTTTAACTCTTTCTGTTCGGACCATAATAATTCACACTTTTGTCAAGACATTTAAAAAGGAAAAAAAAAAAATTCTATTACTCACAACAACTTATATAAATACTCATATACCATGATTTTTTAAGTACAATTTAGTTTAAAATTCATATAAATTGCAAAAATTGAAGCTATATTTGGTTCTTTGGTTCAAAGACTTGAAATTACTTGAAGCTCAAAGCAGACGACTTGAGTCACTATTTTTTGGACTTGAGACTTGACTTGATAAAATGGACTAAGACTTGGGACTCGACTTGGACTTGAAGGTCAGTGACTTGGGACTTGAGCCTTGTGACTTGAGAAGACTTGATGCTTAGACTAGTTGATAAATTAACTGTTATTAAGCACTTTTAAATCTTAATAATCCGTGTATCATTTTTCAATGTAAAACCAAAAATAAGAAAATGAAAAAAACAACTATTTTCTTCATTATTTGTCTCCAAAACCAAAATGAAAAACGGATAATGATTTTTTATTATTATTATTATTTTTTTTCCAGTTTTCAATTTTGTGTTTAAATAAATAATGGGGGAAAAAAAGGCGTTTGGCTTAAACTGTGATGCCGGACTAACCCAGGACTAAACCAGGTCCAGGACCAGACCAGAACCAGACCAGGACTGAGACCAGGACTTAGACCAGGACTTAGACCAGGACTTAGACCAGGACCAGGACTGAGACCGGGAACAGGACTAGGACTGAGACTGGAACTGAGACCGGAATCAGGACAAGGACTGAGACTGGGACTGAGACCGGGACCAGGACCAAGGACAGAGAGACCAGAACTGAGACCAGGACTGAGAGTGGGAACAGGACCAGGACTGAGACTGAGACTGGGACTGAGGCCAGGACCAGACCAGGACCAGACCAAGACCAGACCGGGACTGAGACCGAGACCAGACCAGGACTGAAAACGGTTTAGTCCTGGTTTAGTCCTGATTCAGTCCTGGTTCAGTCCGTTTTGTGGATCAGTCCAGCATCTCAGTTTAAGTCACCAAAAACAATTCAACAACTCAAACAACAACTGAAATATTTTACCCTCAAATTTTAACCCTCCAGTTTTTTGCTGCGTAGGTGTCGAGCGATATATCGGTTGGTCAGGCCGATATTTGCACAGTCCAGCAGTTATTTTGTTGGGCCGACCAGCTGCTTAAAGAATACACACTAGGGATGGACAATACAACAATATTGGGAGGTCAATTATTCGATACTTATTCGATGATTCGTAAATAAATCAGTGCCTACTAAGATAATGTTTTTTCCTCTTGAGTCACAGCCTTGGCCTAATAAAAACCCTTTAAAAGACATTACGTTCGCTATAACAGCCTCGAGCCAGGATACTGCAGTTTATCGCTTTTAAACCTGCATAAACGAAGAAGCTCATATCATCTTATTCAAATCACTTAACATTCAAATACTAATGAGTCCATCGCCGCACAGTGAATGATCTTTGTGCCTTTGTCCCCGCACGGCCTCAGATCCGGATACCTCAGCTCTCTGTGTATTCTCCCATTCATCACCGAACGCATGTGGGGCTCTGACATTTGAGCGCGCTGGATAATGAGCATCCTGGTGGCCCGACGTGCTCGCCGCCGCGCGCACACCCCCGCGTGCACTCTGCCGCGAGCGTGCACGTGACCTTCCCATTGGCTTCTGAAGAATGTCGCCCCAATGTAAACAAGCCGGTGCAGGAGACTCGACGTGATCCTGGAGAGAACGGCTTTTGAACTGTGTCCGCGTCTAAAGATGACCTCAGAAAAACATTTACATAATGATTCCTTCTCATTACGCCGACCTTGGAACCTATTGTGTCCTTGAGCAAGACACTACGCCCATTGTTGTGTATGATAGGTCGTCTTATGTTTAGAAGTGCAGAGGTACTGTTGGCCAGGAGGGCTGTCCTAATGCGCTGGAAAGACCCTCACCCACCCACTCACTCCCAGTGGATAAAAGATGAAAATAAGACACTCTCTCAAAGGCTCTGGCTCTAAATTTACTGGAGCCTGGTTACCTTTTATTGATCATGTAATGACCCTATGAGCTGTGTTGCCCTATAGCATGTATCCATGGGTATCAAGTGATTGATATAATCTAAGACAAATGTTATACTAGCACATATTCTGTTTTTTTTGTTTTTTTGTAGGCCCTTTTTCTGTTTTTTTGTTTTTGTTTTGTTTTAGTTTTTTTTTAAAGGTGTGTAAATTGTGAAGTATTTACATTGTATACCAGCCTTGAATATTATACATCTTTATATAATTTGTCTTTTATATTTTGAAAAAGCATAAATAAATCATACATAAAAAAATAAAAAAGAAGTGCAGAGGTGATGTCATACACTTTTCCCTATTGATAAAAAAATAGTACTTTGTTGTCTTCCTCGTTGTAGAGTGGCTGAACTCACGTTGGGACCTCCCGTTCATTGAAGGGGTGTATGGGCACCTGGGCTGGGAACCATTTTGTGTGCTGTGGTCCAAAGCAAGAAAAATATCTGATGAAGGCTTTTTTTGGTCGAAACGTTATTTTGAAAATAAAAAAGCTATGCATTTTTTCACTCTTGTCTGGCTGCTCCTTGCATTTGCACCTCTACAAGAATTTTGGTGTGCGTTTTCTGTTGCTTTTGAATAAATTGTACTTTACCATGAAATATTCAGTAAATTCCAAAATATTATACATATTATATAATGTATTATAGTGACGAGACTCTAGAACTCATCGTGTTACAACAGAAATCTGCATTTTAACATTACATTTTGTTGCCCCATCTAGTTTTCTCATGATACTATAGCTACGACAAATAAAATGTTATTGCTCCATACAAATTGTCTAGGGGGCGCTGTTGCACCCATTTTTGTATTTACTTGTGTTTCCATGTGTTCAGGTTCCGCACGTGCACCCATGATTCAAGTTGTGTGATTTGTCGATGTTGCCATTAGAATAACGTGAAGAGTTTGTCATTGCTATGGCGATGCCGTAAAAAGTGTGACATGTGACTTTTTTTGATGGAGACGACAAACTAAAACAAAAAAGTTTCCTACATCATGGCGAGGCTCCCTGTCACTATCAGCACATTACTTCCTGTACAGAAACACAGTATAAAGAGACGTGGAGATTCTGTGCATGTAGAAGTGAGGAGCGCTGGGACTAAACCAGGACTAAACCAGGACTAAACCAGGTCTAAACCAGGACTAAAACAGGTCTAAACCAGGTCTAAACCAGGACTAAAACAGGTCTAAACCAGGTCTAAACCAGGACTAAACCAGGACTAAACCAGGACTAAACCAGGACTAAACCAGGTCTAAACCAGGACTAAAACAGGTCTAAATCAGGACTAAACCAGGACTGTTTGTCGGGACTGGCCCGAAGGTGCGCCCGCGTAGACTGTAGGGTGACCGCAGACAAAGGACCGCGCCAGGGCCCGTGCTCCGCCACACTGCACAGATCTGGACTCCGCACTGTGCTACACACTGCATGGGGCTCAGTGCAGGTGTCGCCCGATCACTCTCTCGCTCTCTCTCTCAAGTCCAAGGTTAGTCCTGGTTTAGACCTGGTGTAGTCCTGGTTTAGACCTGGTGTAGTCCTGGTTTAGTCCTGGTTTAGACCTGGTGTAGTCCTGGTTTAGACCTGGTGTAGTCCTGGTTTAGACCTGGTTTAGACCTGGTGTAGTCCTGGTTTAGACTGGTGTAGTCCTGGTTTAGACCTGGTGTAGTCCTGGTTTAGACCTGGTGTAGTCCTGGTTTAGACCTGGTTTGTAGTCCTGGTTTAGACCTGGTGTAGTCCTGGTTTAGACCTGGTGTAGTCCTGGTTTAGACCTGGTGTAGTCCTGGTGTAGTCCTGGTTTAGTAGTCCTGGTTTAGACCTGGTTTGGCTGGTTTGGCTGGTTCGTTCTCTGATTGTCCAATCAGCGGCTCTGAATCCGGTGACGTCGTGCACCTGCTTTAAGACACTGGCGACACCAACTCAAACTCATGGACGTTTATTTCGAGTTCCTGCAGAACAGATTGTGACGGCCTGAGGGACGCTTGTTTGACTTTGACTCTGCCTGGCAACAAGTGACTGCTGAAATGTGATTGGTCAAACGCTTTAATATGAAAATACACGTGTGGAAGCAGCACAAGCATCGGAAAAGCTCTGAAAGGAAGCGGACAGACCATTTGGAATGATTTAATAACGCAGACCCTGACGCCCCACCACTGACTAATCTATACGTGTTCTGTACTTGTTCTGATAAAGCTTAAAATCAGTCTAAATCTATTCAGCTGTTATGTTCTGATGTCATCTGAAACCTAGAAATATGTTCTCTTTAGCAGACACAGCCCCCTCCTCCCCTCTTACTCTTCTCCTCTCCTCTTCTACTCCCCCTCTCCTCTCCCTCTCTCCTTTTTTCCTCCTGTCCTGTCCTGTGATGGAGAGACCGCTCCTCTGTCACTATTTAAGTGAAGGATTCACTGTCACAGCTCGTCCCACTGGCTCAAATGGTACTTCCCTGACACCTGCTCCTTTTCCGTGTGGATTTATGGAGGCGGGGTCGGGCTGCGGGACAGATTTAAACACAGAGACGTGTTATAAACCAAATATGGGTCAGGGGAGGGCGGGCTTCGGTCAGCCTGAGCGCGAAGAGGATTAAGACTCATTTACACCGGTGAGACGTGTGAACGGAGCGCGTGGAGGTGACGCAGATCTGCAACGTCAGATTAATGGATTTTACTCACCGCTCGTTCAACAATGTTTGCATAATCCTGCGTTATTAGACCACCTCTCTTCCGTTTGATTCGCGCGTCCAAACCAGGCCCGGACCAGGACCAGTTGAACACTTAAAGAGAGGGTGTTTTCAGGAGCTTTTTATCATGTTTTAAGGCTGTTCCTTCATCAAAAAAACGCCTCAAGGTGGTTTTATTTGTCATCCACGCATGTTTGAGTAATATAGCGATCTCTATCAGGACCTATTCAAACCCTCATTACGATTAGTTGTGAGTTTCTGTGCAACATTTCCCCCCACAAGCCTAAATCACCCACACTGCCACATGACGATTCTCCATAAACACACAAAAACACGATCAAAAACTGTAAACTTGACAAACCTGATGCGATGTGCAGTAGGTTCATTTTATTCCCTATGGAGTAAAGAGAGCGAAACATCAAAAATGAAAGTGAAACTTCTAAAACCCCAAGACCAGGAGTAAACCAGGTCTGTCCCGGACTAGACCAAGACTTACTTCACTTCTCCCCCTTTAATTCTCTCTCTTTGTTTCAGTTTCTCTCTGTTTTCTCTCTGTTTCCAGCTCGGTTTCCTCACATTCAACTCTCCGTCTCTTCTCCCTCTCCTTTTCTTTCTCTCTCTCTTCTTTCTCTCCTACTCTGTTCCAACAATCAACTCTCAATCTCTTCTCCCTCTCCTCTATCCCTCTCTCTCTCTCTCTCTCTCCTACTCTCTCTTTCAAACATTCAACTCTCCGTCTCTTCTCCCTCTCCTCTATCCTCTCTCTCTCTCTTCTCATTCAATTCTCCATCTCCATCTTTCTCCCTCCTCCCTCCTCTCTCTCGTCTTTCTCTCTCTCTCTCCCCCGTCTCTCTCCTCTCTCCACCTTTCTGTCTCTCTCTCTTCTACTCTCTTCCAAACATTCAACTCTCTGTCTCTTCTCCCTTTCTTCTTCTTTCTCTCTCTCTCCCTTGTTCTCCTATTCTCTTCCAGTGTTCAGCTCTCCATCTCTTCTCCCTCTTCTCTCTCTTCTCTCTCTCTCTCTCTCTCTCCTATTCTCTTCCAGCATTCAACTCTCTCTATCTCTCTCTCCTCTCTCTTTCTCTTTCTCTCTCTCTTCTCTCTCCTGTTCTCTTCCAACATTCAACTCTCTTCGTCTCTTCTCTCTCTCTCTCTCTCTTTCTCTTTCTTTCAACGCTCTCTCTCTTCTCTCCTCTCCTCTTTTCTCTCTCTCTCTCTCTCTCTTTCTCTCTTTTCTCTTCCAACATTCAACTCTTTGTCTCTTCTCCTCTCTCTCTCTCTCTCTCCACTCTTTCCAACATTCAGCTCTCCATCTCTTCTCCCTCTTCTCTAGCCCCCCCTCTCTCTCTCCCTCCCTCTCTTTCTTCCTTCTATTATTTTCCAACATTCAACTCTTCTTTCTCTTCTTCCCCCTCTCTCTCTCTTCTACTCCGACTCTCTTCTCCCTCTCCTCTTCTTTCTTTCTCTCTCTCCTACTCTCTTCCAAACATTCAACTCTCCCTCGCCTTCTCCCTCTCCTCTTCTCCCTTTCTCTTTCTCTTGCTCACTTCCATCTTTTCATCCATCTCTTGATCTCTTCTCCCTCTACTCTTCTTTCTCTCTCTCTCTCTCTTTTTCTCTCTCCTATTCTCTTCCACCAACATTCAACTCTTTGTCTTTTCTACCTCTCCTCTTCTTTCTCTCTCTCTCTCTCTCACTCTCTCTCTTACTGTCTTTCCAACATTCAGCTCTCCATCTCTTCCCCCTCTTCTCTCCTTTCTCTCTCTCTCTTCTCTCCTACTTTCTTTCAAACATTCAATTCTTCGTCTCTTCTACCTCTCCTCTTCTCTCTTTCTCTCTCTCCTATTCTCTTCCACCAACATTCAACTCTTCGTCTTTGCTACTTCTCCTTTTTCTTCTCTCTCTCTCTCTCTCTTTTTTGCTCCTGTTCTCTTCCAACATTCAACTCTTTGTCTCTTCTCCCTCTTCTTTCTCTCTTTTTCTCTTCCAGTTCCAACATTCAGCTCTCCATCTCTTCTCCCTCTTCTCTAGCCCCCCCCTCTCTCTCCCTCCCTCTCTTTCTTTCTTCTATTATTTTCCAACATTCAACTCTTCTTTCTCTTTCCTTCCCCCTCTTCTCTCTTCTACTCCGACTCTCTTCTCCCTCTCCTCTTCTTTCCCCCTCTTTCTCTCTTTCCTACTCTCTTCCAAACATTCAACTTTCACTCTCGTCTCTCCTCTCCCTCCTCCTCCTCCTTCCCCCGCTCCCTCTCTTTTTCTCGGTACACTCGTTTCGCTCGCTCCGTTCGTTACGGCTGGCGGTGAGTTTGGCAGCGACCCACGGCCGCCTTGTTCTGCTATTTTCTCCTCCTAAGCCGCCGAGGAGAAGCGAGGGAAGAGAGGAGGAGGAGCGGAGGGGAGCAAAAATAACAAGAAGAAACGAACGGAGGGAGGGATTGCGGGAGAGGAGAGGAGGAGTGGAGGGAGGGTGTGGCGTCGTGGGCATGTGCGAGCAAAAGCAACAATGGCATTACAAGAGTTGGCACGGCGATGGCATTAGCAGATTAGTGCTTCCTCCGACCAGGGACCCCGTGTAATTCTTTCTGTGAATAGAGAACTTTGATGCCGGCTGCTCTGGGATTGGCAGCGCTGGGACTGGGCGAAAACTGTGTCCTTTTCTTTTTTTTTTTCTTTGGTTTTGTTTGTTTTTTCCGGCAGCTTCCAACAGCCAAGTAACGCCGGGGTTTTGTGTCCGTTCTCGCAAATACTGTCCAAACTTCTGAAGGTGCGTCGTGTAACTTTTCGGGCGGAAATGCTTTGCTCCGTTGAGCCGAGATGTTGTTGTTCTTCCTTTCTGGAATGTTTCACGGTTTGGTGTCGAACCGGAGCAGGTTACAGGTCGGATCTGTGGAGAGGCGACCCCCCGTTCAGTCAGAATGATGTTTTTTTTAGGTATTTTTGAGCCATAAAACCACCTGTAATTGAATAAATGTAATGTAGATCTGTTTATTGTCATACTGTGAAAATATACCAGGATTAAACCAGGTCTAAATAGGACTAAATCAGGACTAAACCAAGAAAAAGACCCAGACTAAACCAGGACTAAACCAAGAGTAAACCAAGACTAACCCAAAAACAAAGCCAGGACTAAATCAAGGACTAAACCAGGACTAAACCAGGTCTAAACCAGGACTAAAACAGGACTAAACTAGGACTAAATAAAGACTTAACCATGACTAATCCAAGAACAAAACCAGGACTAAATAGGACTAAATCAGGGACTAAACCAGAGACTAAACCGGGACTAAATCAAGGACTAAACGAAGGACTAAACCAGGACTAAATAAAGACTTAACCAGGACTAACCCAAGAACAAAACCAGGGACTAAACCAGGACTAAATAAAGACTTAACCGGGACTAACCCAAGAACAAAACCAGGACTAAGTCAAGGACTAAATCAGGACTAAACCAGGACTGAACCAAGACTCAACCCAAGAGCAAAACTGGGACTAAATCAAGGACTAAGCCAGGTCTAAATAGGACTAAATCAGGACTTAACCAGGTCAAATCCAAGAACAAGACCCAGACTAAACCTGAACAAAACCAGGGACTAAACCAGGGACTAAACCAAGACAAACCCAAGAACAAAACTAGGACTAAACCAGGACTAAACCAGAACTAAACCAGCATTAAACCAGTTCTAAAACAGGGCTAAACCAGGACTAACCCAAAAACAAAACTAGGACTAAATCAAGGACTAAACCTGGACTAAATCAAGACTTAACCAGGACTAACCCAAGAACAAGACCAAGACTAAACCCGAAACAAACCAGGGACCAAACCAGGACTAAACCAAGTACAAAACCAGGACTAAATCAAGGACTAAATCAGGACTAAACCAGGACTAAATCAAGGACTAAATCAGGACTAAACCAGGACTAAATCAAGACTAAACCAGGTCTAAATAGGACTAAATCAGGACTTAACCAGGTCTAATCCAAGAACAAGACCCAGACTAAACCTGAACAAAACCAGGGACTAAACCAGGGACTAAACCAAGACAAACCCAAGAACAAAACTAGGACTAAACCAGGACTAAACCAGAACTAAACCAGCATTAAACCAGTTCTAAAACAGGGCTAAACCAGGACTAACCCAAAAACAAAACTAGGACTAAATCAAGGACTAAACCTGGACTAAATCAAGACTTAACCAGGACTAACTCAAGAACAAGACCAAGACTAAACCCGAAACAAACCAGGGACCAAACCAGGACTAAACCAAGTACAAAACCAGGACTAAATCAAGGACTAAATCAGGACTAAACCAGGACTAAATCAAGGACTAAATCAGGACTAAACCAGGACTAAATCAAGAACTAAACCAGGTCTAAATAGGACTAAATCAGGACTAACGAAGACTAAACCAGGACTAAATCAAGAATAGCCAAAGAACAAAACCAGGACTAAATCAAGGACTAAATCAGGACTAAACCAGGACTAAATCAAGGACTAAATCAGGACCAAACCAGAACTAAATCAAGAACTAAACCAGGTCTAAATAGGACTAAATCAGGACTAACCAGGACTAAACCAGGACTAAACCAGGTCTAAATAGGACTAAATCAGGACTAACCAGGACTAAACCAGGACTAAATCAAGAATAGCCAAAGAACAAATCCAGGACTAAATCAAGGACCAAACCAGAACTAAATCAAGAACTAAACCAGGTCTAAATAGGACTAAATCAGGACTAACCAGGACTAAACCAGGTCTAAATCAAGATTGAAGCATAACTAACCCCGGTAGATATTTTTGAGCTATAAAACCACCTGTAACTGAATAAACGTAAACAGTTTCACGTCAAACTGTCAAAATCTCCCATAGCAACAAGCAGCCGACAGACCTCCAACCATAAAAGTTACACAGTGCACCTTTAAAAATATCTTTACTGGGATGAAGTAGTTTCGATTTTGATCCTTCATCACAGTGTTTCTACGTCAGACTTCGGGACGTGGTGATCGTGACGGGCCTCGTGCGGCGTCTCTGAACGTTCGGACGTGACGAGACGCCGCGTTATTTTGTCCGAACGGAGCCGAGCCGACGGGCAGGAGCGGCAGGGACGGGCAGGAGCGGCAGGGACGGGCAGGAGCGGCAGGGACGGGCAGGAGCGGCAGGGACGGGCGCACTTCGGAGCATATGGCAGCTGCCCACAGGAGCTGTATTTCACTCATGTTTAATTCACATTTGTGTTGCATTTGCATTCCTTTCACTCCGCACCCTTACAGAACGTGTCTTTTGTTTTGTTCCGAGGAGGTTTTGTTTATGCCACTTGAATGGAGTTTATTTTTAAGTCTTCGGCGCTGAAATAGAAAAGGTTGGGTGTGTTTTGTGCATGCTAATGTTTGGGTAATTGACTGTTAAATGTTGACGATTGTTCGGCGCGCGGGTTGGATGAGCTGACGGCAGATGAATGAGATACAGATGTGATTTGTACCTTTTGTACCAAATAAAAAACAAAACAAAAAACGAAAAATACAAGCACGAAACCAGGACAAAACCAACGATTAAACCGGGACTAAAGCACGACTAAACAAAGGACTAAACCAGGACTAAAGCAGAAGTAAACAAAGGACTAAACCAGGTCTAAAACAGGGCTAAACCAGGACAAAACCAAGGATTAAAGCAGGACTAAACCAACGATTAAACCGGGACTAAAGCACGACTAAACAAAGGACTAAACCAGGTCTAAAACAGGGCTAAACCAGGACAAAACCAAGGATTAAAGCAGGACTAAACCAAGGATTAAACCGGACTAAAGCACGAGTAAACAAAGGACTAAACCAGGACTAAAGCAGAAGTAAACAAAGGACTAAACCAGGTCTAAAACAGGGCTAAACCAGGACAAAACCAAGGATTAAACCAGGACAAAACCAACGATTAAACCGGGACTAAAGCACGACTAAACAAAGGACTAAACCAGGACTAAAGCAGAAGTAAACAAAGGACTAAACCAGGTCTAAAACAGGGCTAAACTAGGACAAAACCAAGGATTAAAGCAGGACTAAACCAACGATTAAACCGGGACTAAAGCACGACTAAACAAAGACTAAACCAGGACTAAAGCAGAAATAAACAAAGGACTAAACCAGGACTAAAGCAGAAGTAAACAAAGGACTAAACCAGGTCTAAAACAGGGCTAAACCAGGACAAAACCAAGGATTAAAGCAGGACTAAACCAACGATTAAACTAGGACAAACCCAAGAACAAGACCCAGACTAAACCCAAACAAAACCAGAACTAAACCAAGATTTAAACCAGGACTAAATCAAGGACTACACCAGGTCTAAAACAGGGCTAAACCAGGACAAAACCAAGGATTAAAGCAGGACTAATGTAGAACTAAACAAAGGATTAAACCATGACCAACCCAAGAACAAGACCCAGACTAAACCTGGACTAAACCAAGATTTAAACCAGGACTAAATCAAGGACTACACCAGGTCAAAAACAGGGCTAAACCAAGACTATATCGATATTTAACCAGGACTAACCCAAGAACAAGACCCGGACTAAACCCAGAAAAAAACCAAGGGCTAAACCAGGACTAAACCCAAACTAAACCAGGACTAAACCAAGACTAAACCAGGACTAAACCAAGACTAAATCAAGGACTTAAACATGTTTAAACCAGAACTAAACCAAATATTAAACAGGACTAAACCAAGGACTACACCAGGTCTAAACCAGGACTAAACCAGAACTAACCCAGGACTAAAGCAGGACTAACCCAAGAACAAGACCCAGACTAAACCTGGACAAAACCAGAGACTAGACCAGAACTAAACCGAGTATTAAACAGGACTAAACCAAGGACTACACCAGGTCTAAATCAGGGCTAAACCAGAACTAAACCAGGACTAAACCAGGACTAACCCAAGAACAAGACCCGGACTAAACCTGGACAAAACCAGAGACTAAACCAGGACTAAACCAAGGACTACACCAGGTCTAAATCAGGGCTAAACCAGAACTAAACCGGGACTAAATCAAGATTTAACCAGGACTAACCCAAAAATAAGACCCAGACTAAACCTGGATAAAACCAGGACTAAACCAGGACTAAACCAAGACTAAACCTAGGACTAAACCAAGGACTACACCAGGTCTAAATCAGGGCTAAACCAGAACTAAACCGGGACTAAATCAAGATTTAACCAGGACGAACCCAAGAATAAGACCCAGACTAAACCTGGACTAAACCAGGACTAAATCAAGGACTAAATCAAGGACTAAACCTGGACCAAACCTGGACTAAACATGATTAAAACCAGGACTAAACCAGGACTAAACCAAGACTAAACCTAGGACTAAACCAGGACTAAACCAGGACTAAACCAAGAACAAAACCAGGACTAAACCAGGACTAAACCTGGACCAAACCTGGACTAAACATGGACAAAACCAGGACTAAAACAGAACTAAATAAAAGACTAAACCAGAACTAAACCCATGAACAAGACTGAGACTAACCCAAACAAAACCAGGAACTAAACCAGGACTAAACCAAGGATTAAATCAGGACTAAACCAAGACTAACCCAAGAACAAAACTGGGATAAAACAAGGGCTAAACCTGGACTAAACCTGGACAAATTATAATCCCACTAAATTAGAGAATCGTAAAAAGATGCCATATGGACTTTAAGTACGACCGTGGTTTCGTCCTGACCCAGTTTGCGCGTCTCCTCGGTCTCTCTGTCACTCAGCTCTGTATTATTGATATCGTCTCGTGTACGTTCTCCGCCGATGCCGCACGTTTGGCCTCGCTTGATTACATTAGCGGCGAAGTCTGAACGCCGCCGCTCCCGACGGAAGTGCACTTTTCAATAATCGCGCACGGGGGGATTCTCCGGCGAAGCGGACGTCTCCTTTTCAGATGTCAGCGCGTCGACTTGTACCTAAAACGGGATTATAGTGTTCAAAATGGAGATGTAATAACACAGAGAGGAGCGAGGGATAAGGGGAGGGAGTGACAGAAGGATGGCAGGGGTCCAACGGAGGGAGGGAGGAGGAGGAGGAGGAGAAGAGGAGGGAGGGCGCTGAGGGGTTTCTGGGCAGCGGTCCATGCTCTTGTCCCTCTCTCTTTCCTCTCTCTCTATATCTTTTTCTCTCTCTCTCTCCTGATTCTTCAGTTGGCACATCCCTCTCTCCCATGGGTCTCTCTCTCCTCCGTCTCACCCCTCTCTTTTCCGTCGCTTTCTTTCCCATTTTCCTCTGTGTCTCTCTCTCTCTCTGGCCCGTCTCCAGCACACGCACATTGTCAGTGGAGTGTAAACCGCAGACGCTCCCCCTCTCTCTTTCTCTCTCCCTCCCTCCTTTTCTCTCTCCATCCATCTTTCATTTTTCTCCTCCCTCCCTCCTCTGTTCACCCTCTCTGTCCATCTCTCTCCCTCTTTGTCACCTTTCCTCTCGGTTTTCACTGGCCTGAGCATGGACATCCCTCTCTCTTCTCTCTTCCGTCCAGTCTCTCCCCCTTTCTCTCTGTCACTCTCTCTTCTCTCTCTCCTCCTCCCCCTCTCTCTCTCTCTCTCTCTCTCTCTCTCTCTCTCTCCAGCACATGCCCATCTTCAGTGGAGTGTGAACCACAGACACAGGGCAGTTTGGCCCCAGGCTCTGCTGCTTCTGCTGCTTCTGCTGCTGCTGCTGCTGCTGCTCGGGCTCCAGCTCCTCATCCACTGTGCTTCACATGTGTCTAATGTGCACCTGTCACATATGTCCCCTCTGCACCTGTCACATGTGTCTAATGTGCACCTGTCACATGTGTCTAATGTGCACCTGTCACATGTGTCTAATGTGCACCTGTCACATATGTCCCCCTCTGCACCTGTCACATGTGTCTAATGTGCACCTGTCACATGTGTCTAATGTGCACCTGTCACATGTGTCTAATGTGCACCTGTCACATGTGTCTAATGTGCACCTGTCACATATGTCCCCTCTGCACCTGTCACATATGTCCCCTCTGCACCTGTCACATGTGTCTAATGTGCACCTGTCACATGTGTCTAATGTGCACCTGTCACATGTGTCTAATGTGCACCTGTCACATATGTCCCTCTGCACCTGTCACATATGTCCCCCTGCACCTGTCACATGTGTCTAATGTGCACCTGTCACATATGTCCCCTTGCACCTGTCACATGTGCAATGTGCACCTGTCACATGTGTCTAATGTGCACCTGTCACATATGTCGCCTATGCACCTGTCACATGTGTCTAATGTGCACCTGTCACATGTGTCTAATGTGCACCTGTCACATGTGTCTAATGTGCACCTGTCACATATGTCCCCCTCTGCACCTGTCACATGTGTCTAATGTGCACCTGTCACATATGTCCCCCTCTGCACCTGTCACATGTGTCTAATGTGCACCTGTCACATATGTCGCCTATGCACCTGTCACATGTGTCTAATGTGCACCTGTCACATATGTCCCCCTCTGCACCTGTCACATGTGTCTAATGTGCACCTGTCACATATGTCGCCTATGCACCTGTCACATGTGTCTAATGTGCACCTGTCACATGTGTCTAATGTGCACCTGTCACATGTCTATGTCACCGTCTGCACCTGTCACATGTGTCTAATGTGCACCTGTCACATGTGTCTAATGTGCACCTGTCACATATGTCCCCCTCTGCACCTGTCACATGTGTCTAATGTGCACCTGTCACATATGTCCCCCTCTGCACCTGTCACATGTGTCTAATGTGCACCTGTCACATATGTCGCCTATGCACCTGTCACATGTGTCTAATGTGCACCTGTCACATATGTCCCCTCTGCACCTGTCACATGTGTCTAATGTGCACCTGTCACATATGTCGCCTATGCACCTGTCACATGTGTCTAATGTGCACCTGTCACATGTGTCTAATGTGCACCTGTCACATATGTCCCCTCTGCACCTGTCACATGTGTCTAATGTGCACCTGTCACATGTGTCGCCTATGTACCTGTCACATGTGTCTAATGTGCACCTGTCACATATGTCCCCCTCTGCACCTGTCACATGTGTCTAATGTGCACCTGTCACATATGTCGCCTATGCACCTGTCACATGTGTCTAATGTGCACCTGTCACATATGTCCCCTCTGCACCTGTCACATGTGTCTAATGTGCACCTGTCACATATGTCCCCTCTGCACCTGTCACATGTGTCTAATGTGCACCTGTCACATATGTCCCCTCTGCACCTGTCACATGTGTCTAATGTGCACCTGTCACATATGTCACCCCTCTGCACCTGCCACATATATCTCCTCTGCACCTGTCACATGTGTCTAATATGCACCTGTCACATGTGTCACCTCTACTCTCTGCACCTGTCACGTCTGTCTCATCTGCACCTGTCACACTCTTCCTACACCTGTCATATCTGCCTCCTCTACACCTGTCACACTTGTCTCCTCTCTGCACATATACACTATCTCCTCTGCACCTGTCACGTCTGTCTCCTCTGCACCTGTCACGTCTGTCTCACCTGCACCTGTCACGCCTGTCTCACCTGCACCTGTCACGCCTGTCTCACCTGCACCTGTCACGCCTGTCTCCTCTGCACCTGTCACGCCTGTCTCACCTGCACCTGTCACACCTGTCTCACCTGCACCTGTCACGCCTGTCTCACCTGTCCCACTCCTCCTACACCTGCCACATTTGCTTCATTGGCATCCGGTTGTTCTGCCTCCTCTGCACCTGCCACCCTTACCAACTCTTCACCTGTCACGACTATCACGTCTGCCTTCTCTACACCTGTCAAATTTGCTTCAGCACCTGTCTTCTTTTTCCTCAACACCTGCCACACGTTTGCTCCGCACCTGTCACGTCTACCTCCTCTTCACCTGTCACATTTGTCTCATTTGCACCTGTCGCGTGGTCGTTTGTGATAAATCCTGACGTCAGGTTTGTGCTGATTGTCGGTCGCCGCTTGTTTGATCTCGACTTAATTTCCATCGTGTCGTTTTTTTTTTTGAAGGACGCGCCCACAAATTCACCCTGCCAAAAGTCCATTTCTTTCACTGCTGCAATTTCTAACGCAACAGATGCAACAACTGATTTAAATATTTCACACATTTGCTTCTTTGGAGATGAGATGAGATGATGGCTTGGACTTAAAGATGCACCGCGGAACTTTTCTGGTGAAGGGTCCGAGCTGCACATTAAACTTCATCTAGTATTTATTCATTACTGGTGTTTTTATTGCTCAAAAATACAATACAGACGTCCCTTGATTTATCGCGGTCTCGCTGTTTCACGGATTTTTTGTCGCACAATTTTGCATTCTTTTTTTTCTTAAAGTGTATGAACGTGCATTGTGTTCCTCCCCCTGCGTCCTGATTGGCTGTAGACCACTGTCCATCAATCTCCTCTATGCAGTGTCTTCTGTACAGTACAGAATGCGTTCAGTTTCTCAAATTTACATAAATGTTCGATCTCTATCAGTGTGATGCTGAAGTACTGTATGTTTGCAAGTTTTCTCCCCGACAAAACCCACAATGTTGACAAAACATTCTGCACCGACAAAGGCTCCTGCGGTCGCACCAAAAGACAGAGGAAGATGCAAACCATCGCACAAAACGTTGGACTCCTGGACACGCTGAAGGGAGAAGTTACACGGCTGTAGCAGAGCCCCACATTTGCCCGTACCCCGCGTGGGTACAGGCAAATTGTTGCTGAAATGGGCGGGTTTTAACATTCTGGAATTTTACGGGCAGGTAGTAATTACACACGGGCGAGTCAGGACTAAACCTATGACCAAACCATGTTCTTCACAGTCAGTTTGAGTTGATGCTGTCAGACAGAAGGTTCAGGTTCAGAGTCCCAAACTGTAAACTGAACAGAGTTCAAACATTCTTTTGTGCCATTAGCCGTTAATCTGCTAAATTCAGATAGTGCCGTTAAAAAAATAAATGTAAAAGGCTTAGGGAGTGTGAAATCAAAACTGCACATAGACTTAGGGAATGTGCAATTATTAATAGATACAAGAATGCAAAGGGTTTGCATGTAAAGAACAATTTAAAGGTCCTGTTGGTGCATCACTCGTGGTCATACTTGGTCTTGTATCTGTTTTGGTCCTGTGGTGTTTGTTTATGTGCTGCTTTGTGTTGTGTGTTTTTTTTTTTTTTTTGATAAAGCATGTTACCCCCTGTCCCAAGACAAATTTCTCCCATGGGAGACAATAAAGGATTATCTTATTTTATCTTAAACCAGGACTACACCAGCTCTCCGTCTGTCTTTTCTCCTTGTGGTCACCTCCGAGCCCATCCCGACAGTGAGTCCTGGTTAAGTTCTGATTTAGTCCTGTTTTACTACTGTTTTAGACCTAGTTCAGTCCTGGTTTAGTTCCTCCTCTTCAGTCCTGGAATCAGTTCTAGGTTAGTCCTGGTTTAGTTCTGGTTCAGTTCGTGGCGTAGGCAGCACAAAAGTTTGATATAATGTCTGTACTGTGCGGGTGCGGGTCTCCAAAAAATTTGGACCCGTGCAGGACTCTGTCGCTTTGGGGCTCCATTACAGAATAAATTAATCTTCGGTTTGTTACATTAAGAAAGAGGAAAATAACAAAAAAAAGTGTATAAAGTGTGTGGTGTGGGGTTTTACAGAGTTAAAACCGATTTAATAATTGTAAAATATAAAGTTGACTACTTCGCGGATTTCGCCTGTCGCAAGTTATTCTTAAAACGTAACCCCACAACAAACGAGGGACCACTGTAATTCCTTCTGTGAATAGAAACGCCTCTCCACAGATCTGACTCGTGCTGTAGCGTAGTGCTGTAACCTGCTCCTAGTGATCAGTTTAATCTACACTGTGGAACATTCCAGACAAAGCAATAACATTTCCACGGAGGCAATTTGGTATCACAAAGTCGAAAGTTGATTTTATTTATTTGTCTCAGTGTTTCCCACCAGCGCAGAGGTCAGCGTTCATTTCTTTCACCTGATATGAAGTGTTGTTTTGCTTTCGGCCTCTCGAACCCTCGTGTTAGATTCAATTAGATTTGTCTTCGTTTTGTCTGCTGGTAATTAAGAGGTAACATTTTTAGTTTTTGCGCCACCAGTGCTGTTCTTGTTGTTCTTCTAGCACCAAAAAGAGAGCAAATACTCATTAAAAGTCCGTAAAATGTCACACTTTTAGAAAACCTCTTTACTTTCTTTTGTGTTAATCATGAGTTGAGACGTCACTGTGATATAGGACGTTAAGAAGTCTATAAAAGAAAACCCAAACAAAAACAAAGCAAAGGGTGGGGCTACTTTCAGGGTTTGAATATAAAAAAAAGATATATATGTAGTTAGTAGTACTTGTGTTTTTCCTTTTTTCACTACATTACTCTGTATATTTTGTAGGGGTATAACGGTACAAAAATCACGCTTTGGTACGTACCTTGGTTTTAAGATCATGGTTTGGTTCATTTTTGGTACAGTGTGGGAACAAAATGCAAAACTATTTACTTGTTGTTTGTATTTTTATTAAACCAACAATTTGTTTTAACATTATACAAACGGGAAAATAAAATAAATGCAAAGTGCTGCTTGGTAATACAAATAAATTATTCTCAAATAAGCGACAAATAAACAAATAAATTCCTTGTGAACAGTAAACAAAACCTTTCAAAAACTAAAACGCATCACTAACAGTTCCAGGATGAAGTTTTACTCAATTTTAGTATTTTTGGCAAAAGACAAAAGTGAGGGAAAAAAAGTGTGCGACGATCAGTGTTGGGGAGTAACAGATTACATGTACCGGAGTTATGTAATCAGAGTACAAATGATGAGTAGCTGTATTCAGTTACAGTTACTGTTTCAGTGAGTGGTAATTGGATTACAGTTACTTTGTTGAAATAAATGGTTTACATGGCGGTGTTTTCCTGTTTTCACATTATTATTTACGTTTTTTTTGTTTGTTTTTTTCGGTAATTCCAGGACTAAACCAGGACTAAAACCAGGTCTAAAACCAGGTCTGAACTAGATCTAAACCAGGACTAAAACCAGGTCTGAACTAGATCTAAACCAGGACTAAAATCAGGTCTGAACTAGATCTAAACCAGGACTAAAATCAGGTCTTAACTAGATCTAAACCAGGACTAAAACCAGGTCTGAACTAGATCTAAACCAGGACTAAAATCAGGTCTTAACTAGATCTAAACCAGGACTAAAACCAGGTCTAAAACCAGGTCTGAACTAGATCTAAACCAGGACTAAAATCAGGTCTTAACTAGATCTAAACTAGATCTAAACCAGGTCTAAACTAGATCTAAACCAGGACTAAAACAGGATTTAACAGGACTAAACCATGCTGTGCGGACATGTCTCCTCCTCTTCTATCCATAATATTTTTAATATTAATCCAATCAAGTAATCCAAAGTATTCAGATTACATTACTCACTTTAAGTAATTTAATGGATTACATTACAAACTACATTCTGGGGTATGTAATCTGTAATCTGTAGGGGAATACATTTTAAAAGTCACCTTCCCAACACTGGCGACGACTGCAGTTTTGCGAGGATTCACGTGGTTCGGACGGACATAGTCAAGGCGGGAGGCAATTGTTGTCAGGGCGGCCGCCGTAACTATAAAGCGATGCGGGAAATACCGCCCCAATCACGGAGTTCAATGATGAATATTAAAGAGCCGAGTCTTCTGTGTAGCTGCACATGTCGTGGTGGAATGTAAACACACACAAATTGCGCAAATTCACTCATTCACGGCCCTGCACCGAACCGAACATTCCGTACCGAAAAGGTGTACCGTTCCACTCCTACTATTTTGTATCATATATTTTAGTGATGCAATAATCTTATATTTAGTGCTGTCATGCGATTAAAAAAATTGAGAGATTAATTAATTATGATCTGTAATTAATTAATCTAATTAATCTCATTTTAATCTCACCTAAAAATTGCTGAGAAAAGCTTCAATTTGAGGTATTTTCATTTAAATTCATTATTACATTATTGTGGCAGATCAAAAGACTGATATAGATTAAAAAAAGTGACTTTATAAAGTCATTTATTGTTTAACAAATCTCTCCAAATTGGCTGTTGAGCCCAAGTCTCCATGAATAAGAAACTGTTTGCTGTAAAGTAGCAAAGACGAGGAAATCTGAACATAATAACTTTTGTCTACTTAAAGACAATAAAAAGTCCAGTCTTTCCTTAACCATATTAAAAATATTATTGATAGAGAAATGCTTTATATATGAGATTACTGGTTTTAGTCCTTGTTTTAGTCCTGGTTTAGACCTGCTTTAGTCCTACTTTAGTCCTACTTTAGTCCTAGTTTAGTCCTGGAAAGGGTTAGTCCTGGTTTTAGTCCTGGTGTTAGTTCTGGTTTAGTCCTGGTTTTAGTTCTGGTTTAGTCCTGGTTTTAGTTCTGTTTTTTAGTTCTGGTTTTAGTTCTGGTTTAGACCTGGTTTAGTCCTGGTTTAGTCCTGGTTTTAGTTCTGTTTTTTAGTTCTGTTTTTTAGTTCTGGTTTAGTCCTGGTTTAGTCCTGGTTTAGTCCTGGACACCCCTACTTATATTGGTACTGGATATCAACGCTGATACTTAAAAATGTGTTTTGGCTCGCAAATATCAGTTCGGCCAACATCCTGGTCGCACATATAAACTGATGTTACTTTACTTTATAGATTATTTACTGGTCGCATGTTTATACACAAAGCTGTTCTGTAGTTACTTGAAGGATAAATAACAACTCAATAACACATTTGGATCAGTTTTGTCTCATTTTATTTTAGTTTAAAGAAAATAAATGCTGTTTTCAGTCTCTGCGCTGGTATCGGTCGATAACGAAACTGAAAAAGTGCATCGGTAATGTGTTTAATGTCTTCTGTATTCATATAAAATGTAAAAAATAGTAAGCATAAAGAAAAAAAAAAAACATTGAATGAGATGGTGTGTGCACATTTTTGACTTGCAGCATAAAAAGAAAGCAAAAATCAAAGGTTGGGAATGTTTTTTTGAAAATATAGTTGAGTTATTTGGCTTTTTTCTTGACGACACAAGTCTATATAATCTTGCTTCATATATTTGACACCTTCTGCGTGAATATAAAATGTAAAAAGTTGTAAATATAAAGTAAAAAAACAACAGGAATGCGATGGCGGTGTGTAAAAACTTTTGACAATCCGTGTGAAATAAACCAAGACCTGACCCTGACCTGAGCAAAAAAAAGAAGAGCAGGTTTTGTTCCACGTTGTCCGACTCTGGGATCTGTTTTTTTTTTTTTTTTTTTTTTTTTTGCGGCGTTTGTTGAGCTGCACTGTGTTCTGTTCTAACACGAGTCCAGACCCGGGTCACCTCACCGAGCTGAACCCGACTGGAGAAAACTTCACCTTAGGAGAACTCTGAAAGACGAGAGAAGAACAGAACGAAGGAACGAAGGAACGAACGCTGGAGCTATTTAAAGAAAAACAAATATTCACATGTTCACAAGTGAATCAAGAGCCAATTAGATCCTCCACTCCACTGCTCCCTCTCTTCTCTTACCTTTTCATTCTTTCCTTCGCTTTTCTTCTCTGTAACTCTCTCTCTCTCCAGTCTCTCCACCGCTCCACTGCTCCCTCTCTTCTCTTACCTTTTCTTTTTTACGTTTTCTTCTCTTTATCTCTCTCACACTCTCTCTCTTCAGTCTTTCTCTCTCTCTCTGTCCCTCTCTCTCTCCCCTCACTTTTCTTTTTTACCCCCTCTTTCTTTCTTTCTTTCTTTCTTTCTTTCTACCCTCTCTATTTTTCTTTCTGTCTTTCTTTCTCTCTCTCTCTCCCCTCGGTTTTCTTTTTTTACCCCCTTTTTCTTTCTACCCTCTCTTTCTTTCTGTCTTTCTCTCTACTCCCTCTTTCCTTCTCTCTCCCCTCACTTTTCTTTGTTTTTACCCACTCTTTCTTTCTTTTTATCGTTTCTTTCTTTCTACCCTCTCTATCTATCTATCTATCTATCTATCTATCTATCTATCTATCTATCTATCTATCTATCTATCTATCTATCTATCTATCTATCTTCCTTTCATCTCTCTACTGTTCCACTCTCTCCTCTCCTCCATCTGTTATCTACATCTTTTTATTCCCTCTTTTTTCTTTCTTTTTACCCTCTTTTTCTTTTTACCCTCTTTCTTTCTAGTCCTTGTTCTTTCTTTCTTTCTTTCTTTCTTTCTACCCTCCCTTTCTATCTTTCTTTCTTTCTGTCTTTCTTTCTACCATCACTTAATTTTTTTCTTTCTTTCTGCCCCCTCTTTCTTTTTCTCTCTCTTTTCCCTCACTTTTCTTTTTTTTACCCCTCTTTCACGCTGGTCTCCCCCCGTCCTTCTCTCTCTCACACTTCTCTTCCTCTTTTAGTCTCTCTCAGTCCACCTCTCTTCTTTCTCTTACTCCCTCAATTTCTTCCCCTCTCTTCTCTTGCTGCCTCTATTCCCCACCTCTTTCTCTCTCTCTTTTCCCCCGACTTTCTCTCTCTCTTTTCACTCTACGTTTTCTCTCTGTATAACCCTTTAGTCAAATTAACCTCTTCTCTTTCTCTCTCTTTTCACGTCTTTGTCTTTCTTCTCTCGCTCTTTTCATCTCCTCTTCTCTACCTAAACTCTGTTATCTTTCTCCTCTCTATACCCTCCCTCCTCTCCCTCTCTCCTTCTCCTTCTCTCTCTTTCTTTCATTCCTATTCCGTGTCCGTCGTTCCAGTCCTCCCCTCCGTTTGTTCATTTCCTGCTCGTGTGTCCGTCTCTCGTTTGGTTCGTTTCATTAATTCATTTCGGCGAGAGCGTCTGGAGTTTGAGACGCCGGGTCGGTCTCTCCGCGGTCAGTCTCGCTCCCAAACACCGCGCCCACGTTAAAAATGTGAAGTGGATTTAAATTGTGTTTGTGGTTCTATTAAAGTCCAGCGAAATGAAAACTCGCGAACCTGGGATTGGCAGATGTGTCCGTCTGTTAACAGCTCACACTTATAATTAAAGGTTCTATATTACACACAATTCACTCTTGTGAGCTTTAGTCGTGTTATAATATTGTTATTTCCTCAAAAACAGACCTGGAGTTGTGTCTGTCTACATCTCCAAAGCTCAAAATGCTCTGTTCCACCTGGTGATGTCATGAAGCGGTACAGTTCCTTTTTTCCTTTTGTTAGTGCTGAAATCAAGGTCGCACTAATTGAGACTGTGTCCAGTCCGAGACCGCGGGTCCCAAGACCAGGGCAAGATCAAGACCTCCGAGGGTCGAGACCGAGACAAGACCGAGACCATGGCTCATCGAGACCGAATCAAGACCATCTTTGTCATTTTTGACTATTATTTTACAAGACCGAGACAAGACCGAGTCCAAGCGCCTTCAAGACCGAGTCCAAGCGCCTTCAAGACCGAGTTCAAGCGCCTTCAAGACCCAGTTCAAGCACCTTCAAGACCGAGTTCAAGTGCCTTCAAGACCGAGACAAGACCGAGTCCAAGCGTCTTCAAGACCGAGTTCAAGTGCCTTCAAGACCGAGACAAGACCGAGTCCAAGCGCCTTCAAGACCGAGTTCAAGTGCTTTCAAGACCGAGTCCAAGTGCCTTCAAGACCGAGACAAGATCGAGTCCAAGCACCTTCAAGACCGAGTCCAAGTGCCTTCAAAAAAAGAGACGAGATCGAGTCCAAGCACCTTCAATACCGAGTTCAAGTGCCTTCAAGACCGAGACAAGATCGAGTCCAAGCACCTTCAAGACCGAGTTCAAGTGCCTTCAAGACCGAGACAAGATCGAGTCCAAGCACCTTCAAGACCGAGTCCAAGTGCCTTCAAAAAAGAGACGAGATCGAGTCCAAGCACATTCAAGACCAAGACAAGACTGAGACCAAGCTCCTTCAAGACCAAGACAAGACCGAGACAAGATCGAGTCCAAGCACCTTCAAGATCGAGTCCAAGTGCCTTCAAGACCGAGACAAGATCGAGTCCAAGCACCTTCAAGACCGAGTTCAAGTGCCTTCAAGACCGAGACGAGACCGAGTCCAAGCACCTTCAAGATCGAGTCCAAGCACCTTCAAGACCGAGTCCAAGTGCCTTCAAAAAAGAGACGAGATCGAGTCCAAGCACATTCAAGACCAAGACAAGACTGAGACCAAACTCCTTCAAGACCAAGACGAGACTGAGTCCAATCTCCTTCAAGTCCGAGACAAGATCGAGTCCAAGCTCCTTCAAGACCAAGACAAGACCGAGTCCAAGCACTTTTATGACCGAGATGAGACTGAGTCCAAGCGTGTTCAAGACCAAGACAAGACCGAATCGAGACCAAGTCCAAATGAGCTCGAGTCCGAGACTAGAAAGACCGTAAAAAAAAACCTTGAGGCAGGTCTCTGTCGATCACTACGACACTACTTTATAAATAAACTTGAATTGAATTGAGAGTGAAGCTGCATGGAGTTTAAAAACACAGTGGAGCACTTCCTGTATCACCGCATGACATCACAAGGCGGAACGGAGTGTCTGAGGGACGAACTCAGCCAAAATATGCAGGATTAAACGTGCGTGAATGAAACAAAACACGACACCGGGTCTGTTTTTGATCAGGAAAAAAGACATTATAAAACAGATCAGACAGTAGAGAGTAGAGGCCCTTTAATCCTCTCCGTCCTGGCGTTGATGAACCCAGGAAAGTCTGTGCCAGTCGCCTCTCTCCATTAACAGTCGCTCCGCTGGATGGATAGTTAGTGTAGCCGGGCACAAGGACATTAGCGCAGGGACACGAGCAGAGGAGTGGACAGGGAGACGGCTAATGGGACACATACTCTCCTCACTGGCCGCCATTAAAAGTCCATTGTTTATTAATGGCCTTAAAACTCCTAAACCTGTCACTCCGGCTCTGGCTCGGCCTTTCTTGTCATTTGTTCTTCTCTTTTTTGTGTTTTAAAGCCGTCCGCAATACGAATCCTACAGTATCAGGGCCGTAGACGAGGGGGGGGACAAAGGGGTCTGTTGTCTCGGGGCCCCAGATTTTCAAGATCAGAATCTGGGTCGTGGTTGGTAATAACAGGGTTCCCACGGTCATGGAATTCCTGGAAACATCATGGAAATTGAAAACGTCATTTTCGAGACCTGGAAAATTCAGGGTTTGATTTTAGTGTCTCTTTCACCCAACTACAGCGTTCGGTTAAGTTCTCTTTAGGTTATTATGATTTTTTTTTCCAAATGTCTGCGCCTTTTGTTTAAAAGAGACGACAATAAATGCGCTGGCAGACAGTGTTGAGGAGTAACAGATTATTTGGATTACAGTTACTTTGTTGAAATAAATGGATTACACAGCGTTATTTTCCTGTTTTCACATTTTGGGCTATATCCCTTTTTTTTGTTGTTGTTGTTTTTTTTTTTGTTTTTTTTTTTGTTTTGGGTAATTCCACTCATTGCTGGAAACTAAACCAGGACTAAACTAGATCTAAACCAGGTCTAAACCAGGACTAAACCAGGTCTAAACCAGGACTAAATCAGGACTAAAACTAGGTGTAAACTAGATCTAAACTAGATCTAAACTAGATCTAAACCAGGTCTAAACTAGATCTAAACCAGGACTAAACCTGGACTAAACGAGATCTAAACCAGGACTAAACCAGGACTAAACCAGATCTAAACCAGGACTAAACCAGGACTAAAACTAGGTCTAAACTAGATCTAAACTAGATCTAAACCAGGTCTAAACCAGAACTAAACCAGGACTAAACCAGGTCTAAACCAGGTCTAAACCAGGTCTAAACTAAACCAGGACTAAACCAGGACTAAACCAGATCTAAACCAGGTCTAAACCAGGTCTAAACCAGGTCTAAACCAGGACTAAACCAGGACTAAACCAGGACTAATCCAGCTCTAAAACCAGCTCTAAATCCAGGACTAAACCAGGTCTAAACCAGGTCTAAACTAGATCTAAACCATGTCTTAAACAGGACTAAACCAGGACTGAACCAGGACTAAAACTGGATTTAACAGGACTAAACCATGCTGCGTGGACCGTGTCTCCTCCTCTTCTATCAGTAATATACAGTTCAGTAAAGTCTGGGCTTTTTAGTTTCTTTTAGCAGATAAAAAATCTTATGTTACGACATCCTTGTCTTTGCTTCTCTACAGCAAATCAAGTAATCCAAAGTATTCAGATTACGTTACAAACTACATTTTGGTGTATGTAATCTGTAATCTGTAGAGGGAATACATTTTAAAAGTCACCTCCCCAACACTGCTGACAGTATTTTTGTAAGAGAATATCTTCCACGTACATCTCAGTTTAACACTGTCTCACAAAAGCGATATCTACGCCGTGATCTTCCCTTGACACACCATCGGCACCATTATCTAAACTGTGGCATATTTCTGTCTAATCGGTGTCGACTGGCCTTCACAGTCTCACCACACTCGCTTTATAAACCTCCTCCTTTGGAAACAGAGTCCAGGGGCTTGAACACTCAAAGATCAAACTGTGTTCACTTTTGAAATCACACTGTGTTCAGTTTGAAGTCTCCCCGGACCCGTGTTTTTGATGGTAAATAAACTTCTCCTGCTCAAAGGGCCCATCTCATGCAAAATCAACTTTTCAGAGCTTTCTACCTTCTAAGAGTGATGTGTGGGCCTTGTATATGTCTCCAAAGTGTTTTTTTAGATTGTTTTGGTGTTTTTATTTTTAACAAATTGCACCGTATTTCTGCCACCGTCCCACGTGACGATGAACTAAAGCTGCTACAACGATGACGCGGCAGCTACGCCTACGATGCGTTTGACGTAGCAGAAAGCGTTTCACACCCGCTCCACCGCCTCCGCCCCTGCTCCAGTGAACACGATATAATAAGTTAATCTTCGAGCGTTTATTAATACTTTACCAGGTATCAGTAATGTTCAGCTGATGTCGACGCGGTGCTTGAGCTTCGTGCGCCTCAAAGTCCTCGTCCGATTCCGGGTCCAACACATGCGGCTGAACGCGCTGTATCTCCATGATGAATTAAAAGTTTATTCCTGCCGCTATCAGGGCGCACGTCTGTCTCCCCCTCCCTCCCTGAGATGGCGGAGGAAGGGCGGCTCACTCAGAGCCTACGTCACGTTTGGAGGGCGGAGCCTGTGCTTTCTCAGGACGGGCGGGGGGAGGAGCGCAATAGTCGGTCTTTCATAGTTCCTGGTCTGTGACTGTCTCCAAGAAATCAGTAAGACTTTCATTAACTATTGTGTAATGGATGTTCCAAAACCCAAATTGTGCTTGTTTATGTGCAGAAGATACAATGTGAAAAGAGTTATTTTGCATGAGATGGGCCCTTTAAGACTTCCAGTTGGTCTCCAGCTTTTTACTTCCATGATTTCTTGGACAAACTGAAAACTTCTACATCTGTTTTGAATGTTAAAAAACTATAATACTAAATCATAAGGTGAGTGGAAAGGGTTAACGTTTGATATTTAGTCCTAAAAGTCTGATAAGTTCTCCTCATGCTGGTCATGGAAAATTCACTTTAGGTCATGAAAAAGTGGTAGCCTGATCCATCAGCCGGTTTTACTTCGTTTCACTTCATGGAAACTGTCTGACCTCGCAGTGTTAGAATTTGTTCACTTGACAGTGGCCGAGACTAACTGGTACATTAAGCTTTTCCCAAATCCCGTAGGAAGAAGGACAATAACGTCTTTCCCCTTGATGAAATTCAGCAAACATTCTCTTTATTCCGTCTTTAAATCCTCGATCTTGGGACGTTGACAACACAGAATATATGGCTCTTCGCTGATTGGCTGCTGCCCGAACTCGCACTTCGGGGGTTTTTGCGAATCGTCTACTGTATTTTGATTCCTGACCTAGTCGCTGGAGAGAAATGAAATTGAGCAGAGGCACTAGGCGGAAAAGTTTTGAAATTTCGTCAGTGAAAAAGAGCGGGAACCCTGTAATAACAAAACAGTGAAATGAGTGTGTAATTAAAGAACATTTTTATGCACTAGGCCCGTTCATGACTTATTCATGATAAAATGTGAGTCAGTATAGTTGTCATTCTATTGTTTTTTTATGTAAACAAAGACCTAAAACCAACAAATCTAGACAATTTCTGCCTCTGTTTACTGTTGGCTGGGATCAAATTGGTCAAAAATAGCAACACAAGGGACATTTTTTTGTATAAAACTGGGTCAGATCAGTGGTTTTGTATAAATCTGTGGTACAAGGGACACAAGGCTCAAAACTGGGACTGTCCCGGGTAAATAGAGACGTCTCAGAATTGGACTCTTTTCCCATTTGAGTGTTTTTGTCCGTTTCTGTCCACAGCCTGTACAGTTTATTTTTAGTATTTTCTTGTATTTCTTCGAAGAAATTGTTTGTACCCGCCAATACTGAATTGTATTTTTCTCTTTTTGGACTGCTAAGGTTTCTTATTTTAAAGCCCGTTTCAATTATTTCTTAGATTTTTTTCCTTCTCCTCTCCTCTTCTTTCCCCTTCTCTTTCTGTCTCTATTCACGCTACTTTGCTCTTTCTCTGTTTTCTCTCTTTCCATCCCCTCTATACCTTTCTTCTCTCTCTTTTTTTTTTTTTTTTTTAAGTAGCCCAAGGTACTTGTGAATGAGATGAGAAACTATTAGACTCGGTGATGATACAAAACTCAGAAAATTCACACTTCCTCTCTTATTTAACACTGCATTTACACCGCTGCTATTAGGGATTTATTTTTTGAGATTTATTTTTCTTTTCTGCATTTCCTCCTTCTGTGCTTCATCTTTTCTTATACCAATCTTTTCGTAGATCTGTCACGATAACACATTTTCATCATATCGGTGCAGATTTTGCAGATTGAATCAGTAAAAGACACGAGCTTCAACTAATAAATAACAGAATAAAGAAAGAAAAGAAGACGTATAAGTGACTTTTTAGAGGCTGGGCCGGTTTATGCAGACTGAGGGCTGCGGCAGATGGTTTAGGCATGGTGTAGTCCAGGTTTAGACCTGGTTTAGTCCTGGTTTTAGCTCTGGTTTAGTCCTGATTTAAACCTGGTTTAGTCCCGGTTTTAATTCTGGTTTAGTGCTGGTTTAGACCTCGTTTTAGACCCGGTTTTGTCCTGGTTTAGTTCTGGTTTTAGCGATGGTTTAAACCTGCTTTTGACCTGGTTTTAGACCCAGTTTTAGACCTGGTTTAGTCCTGGTTTAGTTCTGGTTTTAGTTCTGCTTTTGACCTGGTTTCAGACCTGGTTTTAGAGCTGGTTTAGTCTTGGTTTTAGTTCTCGTTTTAGTCCTGGTTTAAATCTGATTTTGTCCTGGTTTAGACCTGGTTTAGTTTAGACCTGGTTTAGTTCTGGTTTAGACCTGGTTTAGTTCTTGTTTTAGACCTGGTTTAGTTTTTGGTTTAGACCTGGTTTAGTTCTGGTTTAGACCTGGTTTAGTTCTTGTTTTAGACCTGGTTTAGTTTTGGTTTAGACCTGGTTTAGTTCTTGTTTTAGACCTGGTTTAGTTTTGGTTTAGACCTGGTTTAGTTCTTGTTTTAGATGTGGTTTAGTTCTGGTTTAGACCTGGTTTAGTTCTTGTTTTAGATGTGGTTTAGTTCTGGTTTAGACCTGGTTTAGTTCTTGTTTTAGACCTGGTTTAGTTTTGGTTTAGACCTGGTTTAGTTTTGGTTTAGACCTGGTTTAGTTCTTGTTTTAGACCTGGTTTAGTTCTTGTTTTAGACATGGTTTAGTTTAAACCTGGATTTAGTTCTGGTTTTAGTTCTGGTTTAAACCTGGTTTTAGACCTGCTTTAGTCCTGGTTTAGTCCTGGTTTATTTATGGTTTTAGACCTGGTTTAGTCCTGGTTTAGTTCTGGTTCAGTCCTGGTTTTAGACCTGTTTTTTTTTTTTTTTTTTTTTTTTTTTATCGTATTACAATAAAAATACAAAAAAATCCCTCCACTTTGCAGAGAAATTGTCCACACAATAAATATCGAGTTCCAGTAAATACAGAGTTGTTCCAGTTTTCATGTATTGAACGTGAAGTCGATAAAGTAATTATAGTGACAGGCCCATCACCTCCTCTCCTCCCTCCTCGTCTCCTCTGTCCTCGTCTCCTCCCTCCTCGTCACCTCTATCCTTGTCTCCTCTATCCTCGTCTCCTCCCTCCTCGTCTCCTCTATCCTTATCTCCTCGTCTCCTCCTTTAGCTATTCCCTCCTTGCCTCCTCTCCATGTCTTTTCTCTCTCCTCCTTCCTTCTCTCCTCTCTCAATGCCACCCTTCTCTCCTTTACTCTCCTCTCCTCGTCTCCTTCTCCACTCTTTTCTTGTGTCTCCTCTTTCTCCTCCTACCTTCTCTTCTTTTCTCCCTCCTCCTCTCCTCCCTCCTTGTCCTTGTCACTTCTCCTCCACTCTACTCTCCCTCTCCTCCTCTCCTTGTTCCCTTCTCCCGTCTCTTCTTGTATCTACTCTTTCCTCTCCTTTCATTCCCTCTCTCCTCCTCTCTCCTTGTCACCTTTCCTCCTCTCCTCCCCCTGCCACTCCTCTCCTCCTCTCTTCTCCCTCTTCATCTCCTCCACTCTCTCTTCCCCTCCTCCTCTCCTTGTTTCTTTCTCCAGTCTCTTCTTGTATCTACTCTTTCTCTCCTTACCTTCCCACTCTCCTTTCTCCTTGCCACCTCTCCTCCTCTCCTCTTCCTCCTCCTCTCCTCTCCCTCCTCCTCCTGTTTTCTACTCCCCTCCCTCCTTCTCACCTCTTCTCCTCCTTCTCTCCCCCTCTCTCCTTGTCACCTCTCCTCCTCTTCTCTTCTCTTCCTTTTTTCCCTCATTCTCCCCTGTCCTTGTTACTTCTCCACCTGTCTCCTTGTCACCTCCTCTCCTCTCCTCCTCTTTCCACTCTCCTCCATCCTTCTCACCTCTTCTCCCTCTTCTGTCCTCCACTCTTCTCCCTCCTCTCCTCCCTCCTTGTTACCTCTCCTCTCTCCTCCTCCTCTCCCTCTCCTCCGCTTTTCCACTCTCCACCTCTCCTCCTCTCTCCTTCTCACCTCTCTTCCCTCTCCTCACCCTCTCCTCCTTTTTTCATTCTCCTCTCTCCTTGTCATCTCTCCTCCTCTCCTCTCTCTCTCCTTCTCTTTTCCACTCTCCTCCTCCCTCCTTGTTACCTCTCCTCTCCTCTCCTCCCTCTTTCTCACTTCTCCTCTTCCTTCTCTCCCACTTTCCTCTCCTTGTTACCTCTCCTTCTCTCCTCCCTCCTCATCTCCTCTCCCTCTCCTCCTCTTCCACTCTCCTCCTCTCTCCTTCTCACCTCTCCTCTTCCTTCTCTCCCCCCACCCTCCTCTCTGTTCGTTATCTCTCCTCCTCTCTCCTTGTCACCTCTCCTCCTCCTCCTCTCCTCTTTTCCACTCTCCTCCCTCCTTCTTTCCTCTCCTTCTCTCTCCTTTTCACCTTTCCTCCTCTTTTCCACTCTCCTCCCTCCTTGTCACCTCTTCTCCTCCTCCCTCCTTGTTACCTCTCCTCCTCCCTCCTTGTTACCTCTCCTCCTCCCTCCTTGTCACCTCTTCTCCTCCTCCCTCCTTGTCACCTCTTCTCCTCCTCCCTCCTTGTCACCTCTTCTCCTCCTCCTCTCTTCCTCTTTTCCACTCTCCTCCCCCCTTACCTCTTCTCCCCCTCTGCCCCCTCTCCTCGCTCTCCTTGTCACCTCTCCTCTTCTCTCCTCTTCTTTTCCTCTCTCCTCCTCTCCTCGTCACCTCTCCTCCTCTCCTCCCTTCCTGATCCCTCGTTTACTTTCTCTAACAGCTCTAGTTTGGGGTTAAGCGGTGGAGGTGTGGAGTCGATGACCGTGTCCAGCGGCGTCCGATGTAAATCCACTTAAAACGAGTCACAATAGTTTAGTCTCTCTCTTTCTCTCTCTCCATCCCTCCCTCTCTTTCTCTCTTTCTCTTTCTCTCTCTCCTTTTCTCTCCGCCGTTTAACCTTTGGCTGAGGCTGGAGCTCCACCATCGATTCTGTCAGAAGAAGTTTGTACTGTTAAAAAAGCTCTTAATTATATAGTCCACCATTTCACTGAGTTTGTCTTTGGAAGGTTTTATTCAATTGTCTTTCTTTTAGGCCTGGAATCTCAAATTGAATCTGCTTGAATTGAAAAAGTTACTTCGTCTTTTCAAATTCATCTTGGGGATTTTAGACTGTTTCAGAGTTTTGGTCGACGTCTTTTTGAGTCTCTTATAGTGTGACCAGGTCTTCCTATTTACCAAGACGGTGTCAGGGCAGTTTTGAGCCTGGAGATTTATCAAAAAAAAAACAGTGATTTGTCCCAGTTTTAGTCAAGAAATGTCCAGGTTTCCTATTTTTGACCAATTTGATCCCTGCCAACAGAAAAAAGAGGCTTGTTGAGCTAAAATACAGAACATGAAAATGACCGTAATGCAAAAAAATGCAGAGGGAAGAATGGACAATTGCCATGAGGGCTTTAATTCAGAATAAAAATAATTTTAATCTGAATTAAAAAAGAATTCCACTTCAGAAAAACCATGCAAACACTTCCTTCCTAATTCCTAATGAAAATGATTATTCAGAACTAAACTTCTTCTTAAAATTCTGAAGTAATTGTGTGGTTTATTCCAATTTTAAAGCCAAAGTAATTTGTTCCTGGATCATGTAAATATTTATTCGTCTTAAAAATAACTGAGGTCGTTCCGGTTCGTTGGGTCGCCGTTCTGACGCGATCCGAACGATCCGGCTCCACCAGTCCTGGCTTCGGACTTGCATCCACGTGTCTTTGGATTTGTGAGTGGGATGCGGGAGTGGGCTGAGGTAGAGCAGCCGTTGACTCAGTTTGTCTTCTTCCTCCCTTCTCCTCCTCAGCTCACAGACGTAAAGCGTGACGAGAAAATTCTCCAGCTGCTGCGGAATTATCGCCGGACCGACTGCGAAAAAGTTTGAATCATGTTTGTGTCCGTGGCGTAACGACAAACTAAGATGACAAAAAGACGGTAGCAGCTGAAGTGTGTGTTTTCTTCTAGTCAACGTACTGTATTTTCCACACTATTAGGCGCTCTGGATTATAAGGCGCACTGTCATTAAATGGTCTATTTTCAAACTTTTTTCACAAATAAACCGCACCGGACTTTAAACGAAACACAACAGTGTGATGGGTGAGTGGTTTTGTTTGTTTGTCGCGTTCACGGTGACTCTGGGCTTTGTTCAGTTGTGGCGTGTAGGGAGGTGCTGTCTGGGACCTCTGGATTGTCGGCGTGTTCGCAGTGACTCAGTTGTTCAGTCGTGTCTAGAAGTGGCACATTGCACTCGCTTTTTCGGTTCGTTCCTCTGTTCCGTTCGTCGTCCATGTGGAGTGATGAGTGTGTCTGCGGGTGTGTTTTCGTGCGCTGCGGCTGGTGCGGCTTTGTAGTCAGTGTTGGGAAGGTGACTTTTAAAATGCATTCCCCTACAGATTACAGATTACATACTCCCAAAATGTAGTTTGTAACGTAATCAGTTAAATTACTTAAAGTGAGTAACGTAATCTGAATACTTTGGATTATTTGATTTGTTGTACAGAAGCAAAGACGAGGAAATCTTCACATAAGATGTTTTGTCTGATAAAAGAAAATGAAAAGCCCAGATTTTACTGAACCATATTAAAAATATTATTGATAGAAAAGGAGGAGACACGGTCCACACAGCATGGTTTAGTCCTGTTAAATCCTGTTTTAGACCTGGTTTAGACTTGGTTTAGACCTGGTTTTAGTCTTGGTTTTAGTCCTGGTTTAGTCCTGGTTTAGTCCTGGTTTAGACCTGGTTTAGACCTGGTTTTAGTCTTGGTTTTAGTCCTGGTTTAGTCCTGGTTTAGACCTGGTTTAGACCTGATTTTAGTCCTGCTTTAGTCCTGCTTTAGTCCTGGTTTAGTCTTGGTTTAGTCCTGGTTTAGTCCTGGTTTAGACCTAGTTTAGACCTGGTTTTAGACCTGGTTTTATATCTGGTTTTAGACCTGGTTTTAGATCTGGTTTTAGACCTGGTTTTGGATCTGGTTTTAGACCTGGTTTTAGACCTGGTTTAGACCTGATTTTAGTCCTGCTTTAGTCCTGTTTTAGTTTTGGTTTAGTCCTGGTTTAGTCCTGGTTTAGACCTAGTTTAGACCTGGTTTTAGACCTGGTTTTAGATCTGGTTTTAGACCTGGTTTTAGATCTGGTTTTAGACCTGGTTTTAGATCTGGTTTTAGACCTGGTTTTGGATCTGGTTTTAGACCTGGTTTTAGTCCTGCTTTAGTCCTGCTTTAGTCCTGCTTTAGTCCTGGTTTAGTCCTGGTTTAGATCTAGTTTATACCTGGTTTTAGACCTGGTTTTAGACCTGGTTTTAGACCTGGTTTTAGTCCTGCTTTAGTCCTGCTTTAGTCCTGGTTTAGTCCTGGTTTAGATCTAGTTTATACCTGGTTTTAGACCTGGTTTTAGATCTGGTTTTAGACCTGGTTTTAGACCTGATTTAGATCTGGTTTAGACCTGGTTTAGTGTCCGGCAATGAGTGGAATTACTTAAAAAAAAAAAAAAAAAGGGGAAAACCCTAAAGTCATGCTGGGACACCCGAGTGGATTCATGTATCGGGCGCTCGCTCTGGATTTTGGGGCGTGCAGTCGTTTTTTGATGGGGTTGGAGACTTTTGAGCACCCGAATAATGCGGAAAAAACTGTAAATACGTTTGTGTCCCTGTCCAGTCAGAACCCTCCCCCCAGACTCTGAGGAGAATTAAATAAAGGCAATTTAATGCGTTTTAATGCAAATTATTATTTCCATGCACATTCAAAGTCGAATATTTTAATTTCGAACAATTTAATTCAGAACAATTAAATCTGAATTTAAAAACATCATATAAACGTAGCCAGTGTTACAGACTCTTTTCACAGTTGCATTTATCATCCCAACCCAGGTGTGTCCCAGTTTTGACTTTTGAAACTCTGGTCACTCTTCTCTTTTATAGATTCTTTGTTTTGTTCTTCGTGACACAGTTCGTGAGCAGCGGCTTCGTCAACAGAGGCTCTTTTCAAATTAAAATTTTAACTGAGTTGCTTCATAACACAATAACATGTATTTTATTGAGCACAGGGCAGAGACTGTGTAAAGAAGTGGACCAAGGGCGTGTGACGTCACCGTGGACACCCGTAGATTTGCAAGTCGTGACTATTTTTAGGACTTGAGACTGGATAAAATGGACCAAGCCAGAGCGACCTGCCTGAGGATCTGAAATGTAACTTGGTGCGAGACCTACACGAGCTTTAAAAGTGACCGGTAAAATCTTCAAATCGATTCTAAAACACATAGGCGAAGTGAAACGCTTCAAACGCTGAAATTGTATGATTTAGTCGACCTTTACACTCTTAAAATCATGTTCAAAGTAAACAACAATCTCCTGTCGAAATCGTTACAGAACATGTTCAAAATCCGAAAGAGCCAATATGAGCTCAGAGGCACGGCCATGTTTATTAAAAAGAAAATCAGAACAAACATTATGAAATTTTGTAAATCTGTTAAAGGGGTGGAGCTCTGGAACAACTGTACAGAAAACCTCAAATTGTGCACCACTTTCTTTCACTTCATAAAGAAGTTTAAATGTTTAACTCTGGACAGATACATGAAATATGAGACTTAGTTTGTGCTGTAGAACTTTGTTGTTCTGTTACTGATTAGCTTGTTTCTTCCTGCTGTATTTATGAAGATGAACTGGTGTCAAGATGAAGCTCTGACAAAGGAATAAAGGGTAAAGGCAGAATAAGATTAAGCTTCAGCCTGCACCTTTTCGGTCTGTAAATGTTAAATATGAAAATAAATAAACAGTGGTGATGTGTTGATGTCTGTAAAGAATCGAGCTGCTGCGTTCTGAAGCGGTCGGAGGCGGGAGATGGATTTGGAGTCGAGGCCGGACAGGAGTGAGTTGTGTTAGTCTGGACGGGAGAAGATGAGCGTGTGGATGAGTTTTTCAAGATCAGGGCGACAGAGGATAGTTTTCCCTCTTCTCTCCTTTTCTCTCTGTTCCTCTTATCGTCTCCTTGTCCCTCTCGTCTTCAAACACAACTGAACTGAACCTTTCTCTCCTTAAAGGTTCATTGTGTAACTTTTCCGCTGGAGGGTCCGTCAAATGCTTTTCTTCTCGGAGACGTTATTACTTTCTAACTGTGTTTTACAGTGTGGTTTTGAACATTTCTATCTTCATGGAGCCCAAACTAGACCAAGTTACAGGTCAGATCTGTGGCGAGGCGATTCCAATCACAGTCAGAGTTAATGTTTTTCTATGTTTTCTTGAGCTATAAAATCAGCCTGTAATTAAGGATGTGCAATTAATCGAATTTTGATCGTGATTTGGATTTGTGCGTCAAATGATCTCGAAACTCATATAATCAAATTGAAATGATTTAAAGCTTAACAAAGTTTATTTTGAGATTTTTTAAATATAGATAAGTATATTTATTTATTTATTTTTTGAATGTAGAGATTGTAGAACAGCTGGATATATAGTTTATTTTGGATACGTTTATATTTTTCTATGCCTTATTTCATGTTCAAAGTGTATTTTATTCATTTTATGTTTTATATGTCACAAAACTGCTCTAAGGTTCATATTTGTAGCCTATATTTATTTTCAATTTAAAAGTTTTGCATAAATTATCAATAACAAAGTGTTCTTTTTGTTTTTGTTTGTTTTGTTTTGTTTTGTTTTGAGAGAGAGAAATGCTGAATAAATGCATCGTGTAACTAAAAATAATCATTTGAATCATCGTGATTTCAATATTGACCAAACTAATCGTGATAATGATTTTATTTTTTTATATTTTTTTCATAATCAAACAAACCTACCTGTAATTCAGGGGTGTCAAACTCAAATTCACAGAGACCAAAATTAAAAACTGGGACTAAGTCGTGGGCCAAACTAAATATTTATTGAAAAATTTCAACATCTGCATGTTTTCTCTTCTGTCGAGGTTTTCTTATTAAAATAAATGTTTAATAATAGTTTTGCTTAAACACTGAATCTAGAACAAGCATAATGTGTGTATATATATATATATATATATATATATATATATATATATATATATAATAAAAACTTTTTAAATAAGTAATGTTTCTATAGCCTATCTGTAGCTGGTGGGCAGCTCTAATACGTAGTTGATATATAATCTCACGGGCCAAATATAATTATATCGCGGGCCAAATTTAGCCCCCGGGCCTGAGTTTGACATGTCTGCTGAGCTGTTTAATGCCATACTTTAGAACGTGGTCCCCAACCAAAAAAGTTACACAATACACCTTTAAATATCCTGTCTCGGCGTGTGCGTGTTGAGCATTTTAATTGTTGTGGAGTTGAAGTGCCCTTTACCTCGTCCTATCGTTATCTAACCTCTGCACGGTCACGGCAACAGAAACAGAAAAGACTTTCACTTTCCATTTTGATAATTTGAGATACATTTTTTAAAAGCTCCATGAACAATGAGGCCAAAAAAAAACCCAAAACAGAATCACATTTAGTCTGTTTTAATCTGCCCACAGTTCTGCCTCAGTGGCACTCGGGCAGGTTGAGGGTCATTGTTCAAATAAAATGTCAGTGCACTTTTACAGATTTAATTACAGTGTTTTTATTGTTCCAAATTACCCCGAAAAACACGCACTCTTACTTGGAGCTGAATCACCTTTTGACTGGTGTTTTGGCCTGATTGCGTCACCGGTTTGTCTCCACGGAGAAAGACGAGTTTAATGTCAGGGTCATTCCACGCCAAATCTCCAAATCCCTGCCCAGCCAAAAAATTCACACACTTTCCAATAACACGGTGGCTGAGTGTTTAGCACTCATGCCTCACAGCAAGAAGCTTCTGGGTTCGATCCCCGGGTCGCCTGGGCCTTTCTGTGTGGAGTTTGCATGTTTCTCCCCGTGTCTGGATGGGTTTCCTCCAGGTGCTTCGGTTTCCCCCATCAACCCAAAACATGCTACAGGTCTCTATAAACAGTTGATAGTCAAGGTCAGTTAAATATGATCAATTCAATCATTGTGTCCTTAGGCAAGACACTTCTCCCACATTGCCTAGTATGAAAGTGGTGTGAGTGATGGTGGTGGCCCAGGGCAGCTGTGGCTACGACAGTCAGGGTATAGAGTGAATGAATGAATGCTGAATAATGCTCTGTGAAGTGTCTTTGGGGGCAGAAAATGTCTGTGAAAACGCTATATAAATAAATAACAAAAGTCACAAATTTTAGCTCCCAACTCCTTATAGTTTTGTCGTTAAAAAATATTTTTCTCGCAGCATGTGATGTCGTCATGTCCTCCAGTGCACACGCGGGACACTTTTGGGGCGTTTAATGTTCACACTGATCACAAACAAGTCACATTTTATTGGAAATGTGAACGACCTCGCAAAAAAATCGTATTTCACAAAAAATCCTGAACTGAGCATTAAGCCCTGCAGTCTGAACATCGCCTTAGTACATACAGTCAGTGTTGGGGAGTAACAGATTACATGTACCAGAGTTACGTAATCAGAGTACAAATTATGAGTAACTGTATTCGGTTACAGTTACTGTTTCAGTGAGTGGTAATTGGATTACAGTTACTTTGCTGAAATAAGTGGATTACATGGTGGTATTTTCCTGTTTTTACATTTTTGGGCTTTTTTTTTTTTTTTATTCCACTCATTGCCGGACACTAAACCAGATCTAAAACCAGGTCTATAAACAGGTCTAAAAACAAGACTAAAACCAGGACTAAAACCAGGTCTAAACCAGGTTTAAAACAGGATTTAACAGGACTAAACCATGCTGTGTGGACTGTCTCCTCCTCTTCTATCAATAATATTTTTAATATGGTTAAGTAAAGTCTCTGCCTCTGCCTTTTCATTGTCTTTTAGCAGACAAAACCTGTTATGTTACGACATCCTAGGCTTTGCTTTTCTACAGCAAATCAAGTAATCCAAAGTATTCAGATTATGTTACTCGCCTTAAAGGTTGTATGGAGGATTTTTGTTGTGTTTCAAATTGTCAATGAAAGTTTAAAATACCATTACAGAAACGCAGCAGCCTTGTAATTATGATGACCAAAAAAAAAAAAGAATGAAAATTTATCAACCGTGGACGTGTTGAAGCCAGATAAACATCAGCCAATAGAAAACGAGGCTGCCTCTTTATCTATTGGCTGTCAGGTCATCAATCAAACTCCCTACGTTTCTAGTGTAACTGACTCATCGGGATGCGGGGATTACGTGGTTAATGCAGCGGTTCTTAGAGGCTTTTTCAAACTGTCGCTTCCTCACATTTCGCACAAAGTTTGTTGCGATGGCGGCGAGAATCCACGACTGGTTTGCCGCAAAAGAAAGTCGGTTTTTGAGGTCCCTGAAAGAAGAAGAGAAGGGGAAAAGGAGCGAAGACAAACCGAGGTGATTCTTGGAGATTCCTTCCAGCGATTGCGAGAATGAAGCGGACGAAGGGTCTAAAAACTGACGCGTCGGTTGCTAAATTATTTCTAGACAGGTCATTTCAACAGTAATTCTGAACGCGCACTGGCTGTAAAAAAAAAACAACGTGATTTTTAGAGTAAAGAGGCGGGAGGAGGTGTTTCTACTGAGGCTGTGGAGGATGAAGGTGGTGTCACGCCTGCACAACATTTGTAAAAGAACTGTCGCTGTATTTCTCTTCCCTTAAAAAAATCCTCTATACAACCTTTAAGTAACTGAATAGATTATGTTGTTACAAACTACATTTTGGCGTATGTAATCTGTAATCTGTAGGGGAATACAGTTTAAAAGTAATCGTCCCAACACTGTGTACTGATGTGTTTATCTGACACTTTCACTGAGTCCGTCGGCCGTTTTCTGATTTTAACATAAGCGTTCGTCCAAACTCTCTAATGAAACACACACAATTGGATCTACCAAACTGAAATGAACAGATACTTTGACAAACCTGTCGACGACTTCGTAATACGGACTTTCCTGTCACTCATAATCTCCATAAGCTCTGAAAATATTAGAGCGCTTCTTCAGACAGACTCGGAGCCGCGGTCCAGCTTTGAGGCGCCGACGGCATTTTCAAAACAATTAACCAGTAATCCGCTAATCTCTCTCTCATTAGGCCAATAATCCACAACCACAAAAACAACATGCTTTGAGATTAATCTGAAAAACAAAATGGCGGCGCGAAGAGGAGAAATATCGCAGAGGAACAGCTGCAGCCAACTTCAGGGGCTCCTCAAACTATGAAAGAAGCGACAACAAAGACTAGATTTCAAACACACTGACAAGAGACGGAAACGCAACACTTGTGGAGTTATAATGACCAAATATTCCTCACTTCTTTGTTTGTTGGAGATGTCGTCGTGCACTTTTAACCATGTAGTCGCTTTATCCACAACAAGAAAGGAGCTTTAAAGGAGCATTGTGTAACTTTTCTGTTTCTGAGACCAAACCAGATCAGGTTAAAGGTCAGAACTGTGGAGATTCGACCCCGTTCACAGTCAGAATGTCTGTTTTTCTAGGTATTTTTGAGCTGTAAAACCACCTGTGATTGAATAAATGTAAATATAAAGTAGTTTAAAGTCATACTGCGGAACATTCCAGGCAGAGCAATGACAAATCCACACACTGTAAACCCGAACGTTCGAAGTAATTCAATAGATTAAGTTGAGTTTACTAAAAGTTTTAGAAATAGTCAAGTTGCTGTAACATTCTCTTTTTATTTTTAATTTAAATGTAAATTTTATTATTTTTTATGCAGTGTTTACATGGTCTTTTTTTTTTTTATTATTTTTTATTGCAAATTTAATTATTTTTAATTGGAATTAAAGCTCTCATGTAAATGTGACATATCTCTCCTTCACTCTCCTCTAACTTCATTTCCTCTCAGCTCTCCTCTCTCCTTTCATCTGCTCCTCTCTCCTTTTTTTCTGTTCATCTCTCCTCCTCTCTCCTCTAGTCTCCTCTCCTCTGCTCCTCTTGTCTCCTTTCCTCTGCTCCTCTCTCTCTCCTCCTCTCCTCCTCTGCTCTCTCCTCTCCTCTCTCTCCTCTCTCTCTCTCTCTGCTCCTCTTTCTCTCTCCTCTCTCTCTCTCTCTCTCTCTGCTCCTCTCTCCTCTCTCCTCTCTCCCTCTCTCCTCTCTCTCTCTCCTCTCTCCTCTGCTCCTCTCTCCTCTGCTCCTCTTTCCTCTCCTCCTCTCTCCTCTAGTCTCTTCCTCTCTCCTCTGCTCCTCTCTCCTCTCCTCCTCTCTCCTCCTCTCTCCTCCTCTCTCCTCTGCTCCTCTCTCCTCTGCTCTCTTTCTCTCCTCCTCTCTCCTCTAGTCTCTCTCCTCTGCTCCTCTCTTCCTCTGCTCCTCT
>NW_026571175.1:27704420-27926920 GCF_026225935.1 Boleophthalmus pectinirostris
TGACTACTATTACTACTGCAACTATTACTGCTACTACTACTACTACTACTACTACTACTACTACTACAACGACTACTGTACAACTACAACTTTAGCCCTACGTCTAAACTACAAAAATTACAACTATGGTTACAATGACTGCTATTACTACAACTACTTCGACGACTACTACGAGTACTACTGCTACTACTACTACTACCACTACTACTACTACTACTACTACTACTACTACTACTACTACTACTACTACTAAACTACTAAAATGACAACTATGGCTACAATGCCTGCTATTATTGCAACTACTACAACTACTACTATGACTGCTACTACTGCTACTGCTACTACTACTATTAATACGAGGACTACTACTACTTTTACAACTACTATGACCACTCCTACTACTATTTATACTACTATTACTACTTTTCCTACTACGTCTACTATTACTAATACTACTGCTACTACTACTATTATTAATATGATGACTACTAATACAGCTACTACTACTTCTACAACTACTATGACCACTTCTACAACTACTTATACTATTACTATTACTACTTTTACTACCACCACTACTACTACTACTACTACTACTACTACTACTGATACGATGACTACTACAGTTATTAATATGACTACTACTACTACTACTACTTCTACAACTAATATGACCACTACTACTACTACTTATACTACTATGACTTTTCTTACTACTACTACCTACTACTACTTACTACGACCACCACTCCTATTACTACTTCTACTGTTACTATTTTTACTTTTACTACTTTTACTACTACTACTACTTTTATTACTACTATGACTACTACTAGTACTACTGTCCACTAAGTCTGGATTAAATATAGCTGAACAATGGAGCTTGTGTCCAGAGAGGTAGAATTTCAAAATAAAAGCGTGCTTGTGCTGCCTGGTGTTTTGTATGGGCCCTGATTGGAGATAGGCAGGCATAATGGCGTGTAATAAATGAGATAATGGTTTGTGAGTGAGATTGCAGCGCCTCCTCAGACCTGCGCGACCTGCTGTTGTGTGCTGTGTTCAAAGCCCCATTCAAGTGTGGGAAAATCGGATGAATTCAAAACATGCTTCAGGTTTTGCAAAATGGATGTGTTTGGAGACAGAGAATAGCTCTGGAAATAAACACAAAAACATTAGTGAAAATAGGAATCATAACATATAATTTGGCACACTGTGGTTCACCTGTTTACCAGGCAAACATTTAGTGTAATCAAAGTGTGGAGGTATATTGGTTAGTCTATACTGGAAATTTCACAGTCGCAAAGTGAATATATAAGAGAAAACTACATGTATAATGATCTCTTTCTTGCTGTGATCGAGGTCGCCTCTCTTCTTCTTGTCTCCATCGAGGAAAATATGCTTGATATAAGTTTCTATATTAGTTTTAAGTCAAGTGAAAATGCTGTTACCTCCTCATAAACAGACCTGCAGTTGCCCATCCATCCATTTTCTTCTGCTTATCTGAGGCCAAGTCGTGGGGGCAGTAGTCTAAGTAGGGACTCCCAGACTTCCTTCACCAAAGACACTTCCCTAGCTCCTCCAAGGGGATCCCAAGGCGTTCCCAGGCCAGCCGAAAGACATAGTTCCTCCAAGTGTTCCAGGGCTTCCCCAGGGGCCTGCTTCCAGTGGGACATCCGGGAGGCATCCAGAACAGATGCCCGAGCCACCTCAACTGGCTCCTCTTGACGTGGAGGAGCAGCGGCTCTACTCCGAGCTCCTCCCATGTGACTGAGCTTCTCACCCTGTCTCTAAGGGAGAGCCCAGCCACCCTGTGGAGGAAACTCATTTCAGTCACTTGTATCCACGATCTTGTCCTTTCAGTCATTGCCCAAAGCTCTTGATCGTAGGTGAGGGGAGGAATGTAGATTGACGGTAAATCCAGAGCTTTGCCTTTCAGCTCAGCTCCCTCTTCACCACAACGGTCTGACACAGCGACCGCATCACTGCAGACGCTGCACCGATCCACCTGTCAATCTCACGCTCCGTCCTCCCCTCACTCATGAACAAGGCCCCCGAGATACTTGAACTCCTCCACTTGATGCAGGAACTCCCCACCTCCCTGAAGAGGGCAAGACATCTTTTTCCAGTCGAGAAACATGGCCTCGGATTTGGAGGAGCTGATCCTCATCCCAGCCGCTTCACACTCGGCTGCAAACCACCCCAGTGCACGTTGCAGGTCCTGGTTTGATGAAGCAGAGCTGAGATCCTGTGGTCCCCAAACTAGATCTAGAAATTCTGTCCATAAATACAATGAACAGAACCGGTGATAAAGGGCAGCCCTGCCGGAGTCCAACATGCATCTGGAACAAGTCTGGAGTTGTGTTTTGTTTCATTCACACCGTAGTAGTGGTAGTTTTCATGTTAACTTCTACCTTTTATCTTTAATTCAGTAGAGATTTGCAACTTCAGAAACGATTCTAGTGAAGGTGCGTGGAGTTTAAAAACACAGCGGCATCACACATCACATCACACACTGCAAATGTCTCTGATCTGGCCAAGATTTGAAAACTTATATCGGCTCATTCATCTTGTTTTCAGATTTATTATTTACTTACTAGTTTTGAGATTCTTAATTCTAGTCTAGAGATACTTTATTTTAATATAACTTGTCAAGTTAAATGATTTTGCTGCATGGACAGATAATTTCACTACTTCTAAACATTTTCTGATAAATTTAAGTATTAATATCGTAAATTTTGGCTCAGAACTCAGCCTAAATATGCAGGATTTGTGTGTTAAAGATGTGTAAATGAAACAAAACACAGCTCCAGGTCGAGTATGTTTTGTGAAAAGGAAAAATGGACCATTTAAACCAAATAATTAAAGGTTGAAATATTATTAGTTGATTAAATATTGTAGATCTGCCCAAAACAAGTCTCTGTTTTCGTTTTGTTTGCGTCCCTCGCTCGCTCTCTAAACAATCTGTAAATGCAAAGGGAATGTAAATGCTCAGATCAGCCTTTTGTGTTGTGGCCTCTCGTCTTTGTGGAGTTAAGTGATTATTGTCTGCATTAGATTCACTCTGTCCCATATTAACAGAGCTACAGGCTGCCAAGTCAGCACAACCCAGCACACAGGAGAGAGACGGAGAGATGGAGGGAGGGAGGAGAGAGGGAGGGAGGGAGAAACACAGAAAAAGGGAGAAAGAGACAGACAGCAAGAGAGAGAAAGAGAGAGAGACAGTAAAAGAGAGAGACAGTGAAAGAGAGAGACAGTGAAAGAGAGAGACAGCGAAAGAGAGAGACAGTGAGAGAGAGAGACAGCGAAAGAGAGAGACAGTGAGAGAGAGAGACAGTGAAAGAGAGAGACAGTGAGAGAGAGAAACAGCGAGAGACAGCGAAAAAAAGACAGCGAAAGAGAGACAGAAAAAGAGAGAGAGACAGCGAAAGAGAAACAGCGAGATGGAGAGTGAAGAGAGAGACAGTGAAAGAGAAAGACAGTGAGAGAGAGCGAGAGAGACAGGAAGAGGGAGAGAGAGCGAGAGAGAGACAGCGAAATAAAAGTGAAAGAGAGACAGACAGCGAAAGAGAGAGACGGTGAAAGAGAGAGACAGTGAGAGAGAGAAACAGCGAGAGACAGCAAAAAAAAAGAGAGACAGAGAAAGAGAGAGACAACGAGAGAGAGAGAGAGACAGTGAAAGAGAGAGAGAGAGCAAAAAAGAGAGACAGTGAAAGAGAGAGACAGTGAAAGAGAGAGAGAGCAAAAAAGAGAGACAGAAAAAGAGAGAGAGACAGCGAAAGAGAGAGAGCGAAAGAAAGACAGCAAGAGAAAGAGACAGTGAAAGAGAAAGACAGCAAGAGAGAGAGAGAGAGACAGCAAAACAGAGAGAGAGCAAAAGAGAGAGACAGCAAGAGAAGCAGCCAAAGAGAGAGACAGTGAAAAAAAAAAAGAGAGACAGAGAGACGGCAAAAGAGAGGGAGAGAGACCGCGAAAGAGAAAGGGAGAGCCAACAATAGAGAGAGAGAGCGAAGGAGAGAGAGACAGCGGAACAAAGAGAGAGACAGCAAAAGACAGAGAGAGAGAGAGACAGCAAAAGAGAGAGAGAAAAAGAGAGTGAGAGCAAAAGAGAAAAAGACAGCAAAAAGATAGAGAGAGTCAGCGAAACAGACAGCGAGAGAGAGAGAGAGAGAAAGAGAAAGACAGGGACTTTTAGAGAGATAAAGGGGGAGAGACAGAGAGACACAGACAGAAAGAGGGAGGGGAAGAGAGAGACAGAGATTTAGAGAGAAAGAGAAGCAGAGAGCGAGACAGAGAGAGAAAGAGATGCACAGAAACAGAAAGCGAGAGGAGCCGGACGTAAAAGGGATGCGGTTGTGCAGGTCCTTCGAGTACAATTAAAGCTTTTATCGTGGAGCAGACTGGGCTAAGAGCAGAGGAGGAGACTGCACACAGCATTAAACTACACCACACACACGGAAAAAAGAGAGAGAGAGAGAAAAAGAGAGGGGCAAAGAGAGAGAGAGGGGGACGGAAAACACCAGAAATGAAGGAAAACGACTTTATTCGAAGCACGATATAACGGCGGACGTAAATGTAGTCGATAAACGATAGAAACTCGTTCGTGCCGGTTTCAAGGCGTCTCTATTCAAGTGAAAACAAGAAAGCAAAAAGCAGCTACTGTACGAACATAAAACAACAATTTCTCACCAAACACTGACTTGATCTTTTGATAAACCTGCACCAAACAGACCTGCTCCAAGGAGGCCCCGAGCGAAGTGTGCCAGTGGAAAGAGGCTTCATGCAACAGCTTTTTATTCTCTGTTTGAACACCGTCAAAGCAAGAAAAGGGTTCCACATTTGATTTAAAAGTGTTGAAAAACCGTTATCTGTCGTTCAATATACGAAAGCTGGAGGAATATTCTACTTATTTATCATGCGTACGTTTTATTTGCAATACTGGGACATATTTGCTTATTTATTTCTAATTAATTACCACAACTCGTGTTTTTTTTTGGTTGTTTTTTTAACCAAATATTGTACATTTAGACAAGTTTGAGGTTTCAATCTGCAGTCGTCAATATTTCTTTCAGCGTGACAGGTCTACTGCTACGTTTTTGTTCAGTTTTCATGATTTACCAATGTCTAAACTGGTCTGTTGTCACCTGCTGGTTTATCAAATATGATCATACTTTTTGGATATTTGGACAGTTTGATGTTAAGATGATGTTTGGGAAAAGGAGTGGGAGTCATTCTGTGCCAGGTCCTTGGGCACGTTAATAATGTAAAGCTCGCAAAGTTTGAATCCTGTCACTTTTTAAGAATGCCAGCTCCAGCGTGGTTATGTCAGGTCACAATTCGAACGGACGCAATTAGCAAATTACAAATGATGCAATATTTCAAGTACTATCATTTCCTCCACAATCAAAAATATATTCTGTCTTAAAGGTTGTATAGAGGATTTTCCAAGGAACGAGAAATCCAGCGACTGTTTGTCCTTTTTCAAATGTTGCGCATGCGTGAAACCACCCCCCCTCCCCTACAGCTCCTACGTAGAAACGCCTCCTCCCGCCTCCTCCTTACGCCAGAAACAGGTGCGCTGCACATGACTTGTAAACAACTAACTACAGTGTTGGTTAGGCAAGACGGAGAAGTGAGGAGCGGGGGAGCGGGTGTGCGGACATTTCGTTCGCGGACGAGAAGTGAGGAGCAGGGAGAAAAGAGCGGAGCGGGGAGCGGGGAGAGGAGCAGGAAAGGGGTGCAGAGAAGGTTGCGCAGAGATTCAGTGCGAATGAACTAGCTACAACACGCAGCAGCAAGCGGACTCTTTCTTTGCCTTGAAAATTACGTTTTCAGACATAGGATATCGCTTTCGTGTCCTGAAAAACGTTTGTCTAGCTCTTGGAAATAAAGTACGTTTTCATAATAAGCAGAAGTTTCCTGTCCAGGAGTAATTTGTCGACCAGTGCGTCAGTCTTTAGACCCTGCGTCTGCTTCAGTCGCGCCATCGCTGGAATGAATCTTCAAGAATCACCTTAGTTTGGCTTCGCTGCTTTTCCCCTTGTCTTCTTCTTTCAGCGACCTCAAAAACGGACTTTTCTTTTGCGGCTAACTGCTCCTGGATTCTTGTCGCCATTGCAACAAACTTTGTGCGAACTGCGAGGAAGATATAGGTCAAAAAAAAAGCCGCTAAGAACTGTTGCGTTGGTGGAGTAAACAGCGTCTGTGCGTCTTGCGTCTGTGGACTGCGTGACAGTACGTAAACCACGTACCGGCGGCGCAGGCAAGTCAGTTACGCTAGAAACGTAGGGAGTTTGATTGACAGCCTGTCAGCTCACAGATAACGAGGCAGTGTCGTTATCTATTGGCAAATGTTTAGCCCCACCACGTCCAGAGTTGATGAATTTTTATTCTCTTTTTTTTGGTCATCATAATTACAAGGCTACTGCACCTCTATAATGCTATCATTGACAACTTGAAACAAAAAATCCTCCATACAACCTTTAAAAAAAAAACACTAACCCTGTACTTTAGATCTGTCAAATCATGTTCTGAAATGTGATTCTTGTATCAGTTTGTCAATTCAGCTTTTTCGGCTACGTTTATTTGTTGATGGTCTGAACAGAAGACGTAAAAGTGGTGTCCCATCTTCACTTTTTATTCCGCGTTTAGACGAGTGGTTTCAGGAGGAAATCTGCGTGCATACGGTGACGCAAAAGTGTGTGGAATTCGATTGGGTATGCAAGTCGTCTGGCTCATCTGCGACAAACTGGTGCGTCCAGAATTTGACAGAGGTGATTGCAGATTCTTCTCTGTTCACTAATAGTGTCTCTGTATATTCTGTACATTTGTTGGGAGCCTCCTGTAAGTTTAGTAAAGCTGCCAGAGAAGTTTGAAAGTCCAACGCATGGAAATGATCTGACATGTTTGTTTCTGTGTTCTGTATGTGATTTAAACGTGTACACAACCTGAGCAGATCTGACCAGAGTTTTGCATCTTGGGCAGTGTAGACGGAAACGCTACGACGGAGCGTATTCAACTTTTCCACTCTGGAGGGTGGTTTCAGATTTTTGCATTTTTAAGCCCCAAAACACCGTCACCGTCTAAACAAAAGTCACTTCTGATAAAATATTTTGTCGTTTTTACCCACAATTTTCCTCGTGTAAACAGACCCTCAGGCTTTTTGTCAATTCTTCTGGACACGTGTGAAATTTTGAACAGACTCTTATTATTAAAACAATAATCGTCATCTTAATGCTTGTCAGAATAATCACACTTAGATAATTTCCCAAAATGGTTCAAATCTAGTCCAGAGTGTCGTCACAGTACTAAAATTTCTATACTTAGGAATAAACTTAATACTCAATGCCAATACCATGATGAGAATTTAAAAAACACTTTCTTTAGACAATAATAAGTGACTTTCAACATTAAATCATAGTACTTTCTTTTATATTACCATGTGTGGGACCAATAGTATTAAGCAGGCACAGTTGTAATGCTGTAAAAGAATGATAATTGATAAGAAAGCCCCACCCACCTTGTATTTTTGTATTATTTTATATAAGATTTATATACGGGATTTATTTTTTTTATAGATATGCTTAATGCGCACAAGAAACAAATAAGAGTTTAGACAGGAGATATGCTGTGGACGCACTCAGGCAGGTGAAACAGTAAAGTGTGCCTGGACGTGAATAGCCTGGGCATAGATGTGTCTCTTGTGTTTCAGTGCGTACGGCAATAAATGGAAGTAAACATACACTCTCTGAAGCCTCTTTAGTGCTACACATGTGGTCTTATATCTGTGTAAACCCTCTGTTGGGGGAAAAAAAAAATGTATAGCTCTTGATGATAAATAATTAATCCATCTCCACTCAGCATCCCCCCTCCCCGTCTCCTCCAGAGTCTTTAAACAGAAATACAAGTTACATACATATCACAGCAGAGTGACTTCTGCTAATCAACACTTTCCAAAATAACTGTAAAATACAAATAAATGTAGAAAATGACACAATATACATTTCAATCACACCTCAGTGGACCAGGTCAGTTCCACAGTGGTTCATGGGTGTACACTAGTCTATGTGCTCTTATACTTGTTCTTTTATTTTATTTTATTTATTTATGTATTTATTCCATTCATTCATAAAGCATAAAAAGACATCGAGAGTGTCACAACATCAGACACACAAGAAATGAATGAAAAGGAGCAGAAAGAAGAAAAAATCTTATGTTATCTGCCCCCCTTTCCTTTTTCAAGACAATACATCAACACCGATGGTCACTAAACATTCCAAATCAGGTCAGGCACAATTACTGATCAATTGCAAACAGTAATCTTCAACAGCTTAGTTTTTTTTTTCTTCATACATACACACTGCATTTGATTTTATTTGTTTTTTAAATGTCATCATTGTACTTGATTCTTTTATTTCTTTGTCAAGACTATTCCATAAGTTAACTTGGAAACACTTTATAATAACTACAACTTCTTTAGCCTTAATTAGGCATGAACAAAGACTTAATTAATAATGATTCACGCTTAGTAACTACTTAATTACTACCTGAATTAGCACTTAACTTGCACTTAATTCGCCTGTGCTATAAAAAGTTACTCATAAGTACTTCTTACTTAATTACCATTTGTGTGTGCATTTGTAAATGTATATTTAAGTACAAATTTGAGCATTTATTAATGATTAGTAAGCCATGAGAGAATGATTTACTAGTGATGCATTATTGTTCCTCTGGAATTTGACCAACCTTAACAAATGCTTCATAAACATAATTAGTCTTCACTTTAGAAAAGCTCTCAAAAAGACTTAACTAACAGATAACAGCTGCCTGAATGATCATTGCATTGTATTATTAGTAAATCATTCTCTCATGGTTTACTAATCATTAATAAATGCTCAAATTTGTACTTAAATATACATTTGTAAATATGCAAATGGTTAGTTCATGAGTAATTAAGAAGTATTAAGTTACTATTTACAGCACAGGTGAATTAAGTGCAAGTTAAGTGCTAATTCATGTAGTAATTAAGTAGTTACTCGGCGTGAATCATTATTAATTAAGTCTTTGTTCATGCTTTATTAAGGCTAAATTAGGTGTAGTTATTATAAAGTGTTACCGTTAACTCCACAGCGACACTTCGCTCCATAACCTTGGTTCTGAATCTGGGTTTTTTAAACATGTAGGTTCCTTTTAAATTGTAGTGGCTCGTTCTCAACTCAAACAATCTTTGAACATTTACAGGTAACACATTGCACTTTGATTTATACATGATTTTGAGGAGACTTAAGTCAACAATATCCTGCATTTTCAACACTTTAAGTTGAACAAATATTGGGTTGGATGGCTTTCTACAATGACTGTTGGTGATAATTCTTAAGGCCCTTTTTTGTAAAATAAATAAAGGTTGTAGGTAAGTTTTACATGTTGAACCCCAAATTTCCAAACAGTACATCAGATATGGTACAATTATAGAGTTATACAAGGTTAATAATGCTGTACTATTTAGTGAGAACTTTACTTTATGCAGAACAGCAATGGCTTTGGAAATTTTGCCTTTTGTGTCATTTATATGAGACCTTCATCTTCTTCAACCATAACTCCTAAAATTTTGGTTTAATTTACTTTTTGAATCTGTATCTCATCTATTTCTAATGTTATGTTGTGTTTTTTTTCTTTTTATCATAAAAAAATAATTGTGATACAGCTCAAAATCATTGTAAAGCTTCAGGAAAGGTTCATTTCTGTCGTGTCAGTGTTTTCTTTTTTCCTTTTTTTTTTTTTTTTTGTATCGATATGAGTTCAAATGAGCGTCTGGTTTTGTTATCTAATTTTCTTCATAATAAATACAATATTCGCCAGGGCATTACTATAGAATAAATCATTTGTTTAGCCGCCAGAGGTGAAGCTTAGTTGAGGTATCTCCAGCTGCAGCTTGTGTCCAGTCTGGCCCCTGTCTGTCGTCTCTCACCTGTAAGACACTGTTGCTAGGAGACTGTCCACACTTTCTGAAGTCTGTAGTCAAATGTATTTCACCTCTGCTCCTCCAGGGCTGTTTGTTTCGCTGTGAGGCCAAGCTCAGACAAAATAAGGAGACTTTAAAGCGAACCTCCTATGTAAAATCGACTCTTTCCACCTTTCGACCACGTTAGAGTAGATTCCTCTTTTCGAAGTTGTATTTAGAGTGATTTGTGCAGGTTTGAGTAATCTTTATTCTCCTGTGTTTGGTGAGATTGACTGATACTGATGAGGTTTTTTTGTTGTTGTTGTTGTTTCCATAGTCGATAAGCTGTGCAGGGCCATTTTTGTTTGTTTTCCCCAAATTATGTCATTTAAATTTACAGACTACAGACTCAACCACAGTCCTTTTTTTTAACCACAAACCTTTAAGAGAGTTGTGTAGTCATGTTTTCAGCTGTTATCTTTTCGAGCTAAAGTCTTAATCTAAAGCTTTGTGTGTATTTTTTTGTCAGCAGATTGACAAAAATGAAATATCAACCTATTTTAAGATTTAAGGCCAAGAGCAGATAGACTAAAAAGGCCAAATATCTACATTTTGAAACAACTTTAAAAATATATATACTTTTTTTTTTCTTTTTTTTTTAACTATAAGGCACTAAGCCATTAAGTGCATTAAGTGAAACAAATGGGCGACAGTTGAGACTTGAGACTTTTTTATTTCCTAGAAGGAGGACTCAAATATACATTGAGTAATAATGTGTTTAATGCAGCTTTGCGCACATTTTTTTACGGTTCACAGAAACGAAACTTAAAACAACGTGGCTCATTTGCATAAAGTATAAGCAATTAAAAAAACAACAACAAAAAAACAGCTCGCTCCTTGTGCGCTGATTCAGTTCAGCTTCTGTCAGACTAAAGAACACGACTCAGTGAAATATGTGTGAGATTTTAAGAGTGCCTTATTGTCTGAAAAATATGGTATTATACTCTTCGGGGAACTCAGCACACTTGTTTCTTGTATTAAGTCATTTTAGATGAACGATATAACTATATAAAAATATATAAAAAAGTGCAAACATAATGATCTATGAGTGTCATTGATTGATTGTGATTATAAGTCTCCAGCAGACAAAAGCACAATATGTTTTCTTTAAAGTCCATGTGGCAGGTTCGATTTCTCAACTCATTTTCAGCACTGTACTACTTTTTGCATTTTTTAAAATTTGGGTCAAGTTTATAATTTTCCTTCCCGATTGAACACAAGCAGTTGATACTCGTACAAAAGAGTTGCATTATCTAAAAAAAAAAAAAACACAGCAGGCTTTTAAGTGCGTGCAACATCTCTAAATTACGTTACCGTGGTGATGGTACAATGTGTCTAATCGTGTCTTTTCTTTCTCTCTTTTCCAGGTAAGACTCTTTTCTCTTCTTCCTGTGTTGACTGGATGTTCGTGGAAACGTTCGCTGCTGCTGGTCCGTAAGTGAACTGTGCAAAGAAGCGTCAGTGGAGCTTTATGGATGCGACTGGTGATTTGATAATGAGCTGGAAAATAGTTTGCTGAAGAACATGACCAGTCAGAAGTTCAAACTCATCCTCTCATTCATTCATGTTTTTTCTGGATGCTGAATGTTTTCTACTTAGACTTAGGCTTTATTGATGCACAAGGGAAATTACTTGGACACGGTAGCTCACACTTCACATTATATTACAATAACACAGAGTAAAAATATATACAACAAAAACATTTCATATACATACAGAAGACATCAAATATACAAAGTAAGATGTATGGAATTATAAAAACGTTAACTCTTCTAGAAATATATTTTTTGTATCTTATATTCTAATGTGTTTAGTGAGACCGGCCTCAAGATAGTTTTTTTTATGGTATCGGACTTACGGTGTGGACTTGGTCTTGTCTTGATGTTGAAGGCATTTCAACTTGGTCTTGTCTCGGTCTTGAAGGCGCTTGGATTCAGTCTTGAAGGTGTTTGGACTCGGTCTTGTCTCGGTCTTGAAGGCGCTTGGATTCAGTCTTGAAGGTGTTTGGACTCGGTCTTGTCTCGGTCTTGAAGGCGCTTGGATTCAGTCTTGAAGGTGTTTGGACTCGGTCTTGAAGGCGCTTGGATTCAGTCTTGAAGGTGTTTGGACTCGGTCTTGTCTCAGTGTTGAAGGTGCTTGAGCTTGATCTTGTCTCGGTGTCGAACGCATTTCGACTCAGTCTTGTCTCGGTGTTGGAGGCGCTTGGACTTGGTCTTGTCTCGGTCTTGAACTCTGACACGAGTAATAAAATTGAGAAAGATCTACAAAAACATTGATATATATGTGCCAAAATAACTGTAAAATACAAATAAATGTTGAAAATGACAAAGATGGTTTTGATGTGGTCTCGATGGGCCATGGTCTTGGCCCTGTCTCGTTCTCGGTCTTTAAAAGCTTTGGCCTTATCTCGGTCTCAACCCTCAGAGGTCTTGGTTTTGTCCTGGACTCGGGACCCTGTGGTCTCGATTATTGTGGTTTTGACTTCAACACGGTTCAAATCCTGAAATTAACCACACTTTGCTTTGTCAAAAATATGTATTGAGTTATTTAACTTGTTTCTTTACTAATTAATTCCATATATCTTGCTTTATATATCTGATGCCTTCCATATGTATATGAAATGTCGAAAAAAAAAAAACATTGAATGAGAAACATACAGTCAAAAGTTTGAGCTCACTGTCTCATTCATTCAGTGTTTCTTTTCTTTTTTCTTACAATTTTCTACATTTTAGATACAAAAAGAAGACGTCAAATATGTGAAGCAAGATATATGGAATTCTGTAATAAAGAAAAAAGTTAGATAACTAAATATTTTATGACAAAGCAAAGGGTGGTTAATTTTCAGGATTTGATTAAACAGTATTAAAAAAATACATTTAGTAGAGTCATATAAAGGTGCACTGTGTCACTTTTCTGGTGAAGAATCTACCACCTGCTTGTCTCCATGGACTATTTTGACTTTATTATTCCAGAGTAACAAAATAAACTTGGTATAATCACAATGGAGACAGGTTAGTGGTCAGATTGATGGAGACGCAAGCCTCCACATGGTAAGATTTCACTTTTTTTTATGTGTTTTGACCTATAAAACTCCTGTAATCGAACTCATGTAAGGGAGAAAGGCAAAGAAATAACATCTCCATGGAGACAAGCAATTTCCACAGTGCATCTTTTACTTCTTCTTCCTTTACTACACACCGTTCGATGTATTTTGTGTGTGTATAAAATGTGTCTAAACTTTTGACTGTGTAGATACGTAGATGGAAAAACAGTCGTGGTTGAATTATCGCCGCGGAAATGAGTTTGTTTCGCATTTGTTTTTGTTTTGTGAAAGTATTGCGTGGAAATCCGTCGGAAAACACGGTGCTGTCGTTTGGTTAATGATTTGTAACCAGGCCCTTAACTCGGACTCGCTCGGTCAAGAATACACAGTAGAAAAAAAAAAAAAAAGTGACAGGTTGACCCTTATTATTTTAATGTAACCCCTTTTCATTAGAGATCTGAGCTCAGGAGTGTGAAACAGGAGCCTCATTATCATCACGTCCACTGATCCGAGAGAGAAAGAGAGAGGAAGAGAGTGAGTTTGTGGAAGAGATGGACAGAAAAAGACAAGGAGAGAGACGAGGAGAGAGAGGATGAGGAAGGAAAAAGAGGCAAAGAGACGGGAACACAGAGGGAGAGAAAAGGAGGATATAGGGAAAAAGGAAAGATGAGAAAGGCAGAGAGAGAATCAGACACCACATCAAGAATAATGAATCTGCGTCTCTTGTTTTTTAAATCAATTGCTTGTTTGCCCCAAAAACAGCCAATTAAAAAACCAAAACCCTCCACAAAGATTTTACTATTTAAACTTCTCGCTCGGCCTTTGAACACCACTGAAGCACATTTTCAGATTTTTTTAGTTTACTGTTTTCAGACGAACTTTCCAAAATGAACCTCGTCGTGCATCGTGTGTTGAAAATCCACATATCACCTCCAGAAGATGTGTAAATTGTACTGTTTTTGCATGATCATTGTATCAATTAAACATCTAATGCAAAAATATTAACCTCAAATCAGATTCAAAACTTAAAATTGCATTGTGTAACCTGCTTGTTTCTATGGATATGTCATTTCTCTTCCCGTAATGTTCCACAGTATGACATTAAACAGCTCTACTTTACATTTATGCAATTACAGGTGGTTTTATAGCTCAAAAATGCCAAGAAAAACAGACATTTTGACTGTGAGCGGGGTCGCCTCTCCACAGATCTGACCTGTAACTTGGTCTGGTTTGGTGTCCACGAAGATAGAAAGATTTAATACCAAACTGTCCCATACCCTCCACCAGAAAAGTTACACAATGCACCTTTAAATCCTGTTGATGGTTTTATAGAAAATTCTACAGAGAACAGAATTTTGAGTTGCCGTCCAAATATTACATTAATAATAATAATACTTTCAAATATTTCCTTTTTTTAAGAATGCAGTACTGGTAATAATTGTGACTAATCGAATACTGAAATAATTATCAACTATTAATACTCTGAAATAACATCATGCTGGGGGTGTTCTACATCAATGTTCAGCAGTTACCATGGAGAAAGAATGCACACATTAGCAAACACTGTCATTTATTATTATTATTATTTATTATTATTTATTATTATTATTTATTATTTATTATTATTATTATTTATTTATTTATTTTTTTATTTTTTTTCGACTGAAAACACTGAAAAAAAAAAAAAAAAAAGATTTAACTAGAAAAGCACTCAGAGAGCGCAGACCTCTGCCAAGGACTACCCCCATTTTTTATATAAATTGCGATAAAATCAGTCTTCTGGATCAGATCCGGATCAGCCTTTGGAATATGAAAGAGGATCCCATTGTCCATCCCCGAGTCAAATTTCATGGGGTTTGGTCAATAATTAACCGAGATATTGAGAAACAAAATTTTTGGCCCCATTTACCACAATGTTAACTAAAATTTCAAAGTGATCCAGAATCCAGGATTTCTTCCGGATCACCCCCAAAATGAAATCAGTTCTTCCTTTTCACATTTCCAACAAATCCTGAAAATTTCATCAAAATCGGTCCATAACTTTTTGAGTTATGTTGCTAACAGACAAACAAACAAACAGACAAACAAACAAACAAACAGACAGACAGACAAACGCCGGCAAAAACATAACCTCCTTGGCGGAGGTAATAACACATTTTAGTAAACAGCCTGTGATCAATGTATGGCCCAGTTTGATTTTCAACAACAACAACAAAAAAGTGTAAGAGTAATGTGTATTTTGTGAGACTTGTTCAAGCACACATCTCTTCTCACCTGCTGCACTTTCATGTCAGGCTGTTAAAACAGAACTCAGATTAAAGTCTAACTTGAGTAACAGAGCTTCAGACAGAGCGAGTGTCACACCTAGAGGAAATGTTGACGACATCAGCTGCAAGACATCAGCTGAAATCATTTTTAGCTGTTATTTGGAACGTAAACTGACCAAAACACATAGCATTTGCTTAAAATAACCTTAGATTGTATATGAAGAAGTGTTTTTGTTTTTGTGAGCATATTTTAGCTTTAAAAGTGCATTATGTAACTTTTCTGGTGAAGGGTCCATCAAATGCTTTGATTGCTTTGTCTGGAATGTTTCCCAGTATGGCATTAAACCCTTTCTATCTTCATGGAGACCAAACCAAACCAAGTTACAGCTCAGATCTGTGGAGAGGCGATCCCGCTCACAGTCAGAATTCTGGCTTTTCCAGTTATTTTTGAGCTATAAAACCACCTGTAATGGAATAAATGTAAAGTAAAGCTGCTTAAAGTCATACTGTGGAACATTCCGGGCAGAGCGACGACGTATCCATGGAAACAAGCAGGCGACAGGTCCCCCGAACGGCAAGATACACAGCGCTCCTTTAACTCGTCTTAGTAAAATATCCCAAGGCACTGTAAAAATAATTGCTTAGTTTTCTGATCACAGAGAAAAAAAAAAAAAAAAAAAGAGAGAAAAAGCAGCAGACTAGTCAAGTGTAAATATAATAGTTACTGCTATAAAACCCAATGGACTTGAACTTTTGGTCTGTAGAGAGTAACGCCACAGTAAAGAGGGCTGATTCTTGCTGTGTAGCTGATGTGGGTGAGTGGTCCGAGCTCAGGGGGCACTGTATGAATTTTCATTAGCCTCTCCCTCTCTTTCTTTCTTTCTTTCTCTCTCTTTTTCTCACTCCATCAGACCCATAATAAACAGAGCCATGAAGACTGATGGGGTCAGCGTGTCCAGAGGGGGGAGTCACGTGACCTCAGACTCAACAGCACACGCAAAATCACCACGTCATTATTGTGCTGAGTGGAGAGTGGAGATTTTTAGTTCAGTTTTTCGACTTCAATTTTCCACTTTTATTGTTCTTTTGTTAGAGTTTGTGTTTTACTTCTATGGGGTATTAACTGCAACACATATTTAGCTCACCGTGTTACCTTTTATTGTTTTCAAAATGCTATATTTGCCGAAAACAATGTATTAATTAATGTTTTTGTAAGTTTTGTCGCTTTTGTTTTTCACGCTCTGAGTCGCTCCTTCCTTTGCTCCCCGTGTCGTACATTGTATAAGATAAAAGTGGACACGTTTTATATAACTGCGTGTAACTTTTCAGTCATAAAAGATAGAAATTTACTCTTTGTTCCTTGTAAAGCTGACAGTTGCTGGCCTGATTCAACTATCTAACGCTAAACGTAACCCTAACCTGAAACCTAAACCTAATCGTAACCCTAACCATAGCCCCAACTAGGGATGGGCATTCAATGAAATTTTCTTAATCGATTGTCGGAAGAATTAACAGTCGATTATCGATTAATCATTAATGTTTTTATATTAAAATGATCATCATTATTATTACTATCTGCACTACTAATCTGCATAAATAAATTCAACTTTACGACATATAAACCGTAACGACTCTAGAGCCACATCAGCCCGTTTAACATTATAATGTGTTTAATTCAGTTTTGCACAACTCTCACAGAAACGAAACTTAAAACCGCATCGCTAATTTGCATAAACTCAGCGAAGATAAAACTACAGCTCTTGTGTGGCTGATGCGGTCAACTTCTGTTGGATTAAAAGACATGACTCAGGTGAATACAGGTTAGTGTGACCAGATTTGCGTTTGTCAAAACCAGGACACCGTACGGGGGGAGGGAGGTGGGGACTCGTCATCGACATTGCGCGACTCTCACCTGGTAAAACTTTTTCCCACTGGACACTGAAACATATGTGCTGCTCTGTACACTGTGCACATGGACTCACACTTGTCCCGAACGCAACGGAAAACGTGGAATTTCTTGTACAAATCATCGTTAAATACACATTTGTGCTTCGGTACGTTGCAGACTGACCCACTGTTTGTGTCTCGCTCCTTCTGAGTGCAGAGAGACACATGTACACACCCTGTTTAGTCACCGTACACACAGCAACCTACATTCGGTTTGTCGATTAAAATTTACGTAATCGATGAAATTCTTAATGATCAAGTATCGATTAATCGACTAATCATGCCCATCCCTAGCCCCAACCCCATTGTATTGATGGTGAGACATCTCAAGGGGTTTATCCTCCAAACAAATACAGTAAATTAAATTTAATTAAAACTCTAACCCTAGCCCTTACCCAAACCATAACTCCTCACCTAATCCTGCCAATTTTCTAAATTTGAATTAACTTTTTTTAAATTTTATTAATACAAATTAGTACAGAGAAGTGGGCACTCAACTGCACATACAAGACAGTACAGGATCACTCAAAATCCAAACAATATCAAATAAAATTTACAGTAAGTTAATGATGAGGGGACTCTATTATACACGGTTAAAAGCTCATAAAAGTTGACGAGAGTTGATTTTGTGATTTAGCCTAATATTTGAATGTATTAGTTTTATAGGCCGGATATCATTTCACAGGTGCCTAGAGCTTTTTTAAACTGCTCCTAAACTCCTCATGTTCTCAGTCTGGGAGAGTGGAGATCTTGGCAGGTTGGACTTGATTAAAAGTTAAAGTCTCGTCTCTTCACCATCTGCTGTAGGATGAGCGGTGAGAGTGGAGCATGCATTTTTAACGAGAACGGCCTTAGGATCCACAGACGCACACGGAGAGCACGGTCCTGGGGATGTTCTCCGGATCTGTTCAATTCTCTAACTACAAAATGCACTTAAAGTTTAGAGATTTTACACGTCAAACATTAGACACACTAAAATCCCATTTCAATTAACAGTTTATCATTAATCATTATTATACTTGTAGATGTTAGATAGTCCTAATATGTTTTTAAATATATGAGAACACTATTTCATTTAATAATAGTAGTAATTTATCATTTTTTGTCTCTTATTTGCTTATTCCTGTTACAGCCATTGTTTTGAATTGTTTATTGCTTTGGCAGCACAGTTGTCCCAGCTTTTACATCCCTTGTTACTAGTGATACAACCATCTCTAACTGTATTTTGTCTTGATTCTGATTTCTACGGAAGCCGAGTGGGGTCACAACAAACGCAAACGCCGCAACAAATAAAAATGCGACAACACGACAAAAAAAGCCACAACAAACCAAAAAAAGCCACAACGGAAATGACCGCGGGACTCTGTTTTAATGCAAACGCCGAAACAAATACAAACGCCACAACACAAACGCAAATGCCGCAACAACACATTAAAAAGCCACAACAAATTAAAAAGCCACAACACATTAAAAAGCCACAACGGAAATGACCGCGGGACTCTGTTTTAATGCAAACGCCGCGACAAATACAAACGCCACAACACAAACGCAAATGCCGCAACAACACATTAAAAAGCCACAACAAATTAAAAAGCCACAACACATTAAAAAGCCACAACGGAAATGACCGCGGGACTCTATTTTAATGCAAACACCGTAACAAATACAAACACCACAACACAAATGCAAATGCCGCAACAACACATTAAAAAGCCACAACAAATTAAAAAGCCACAACACACCAAAAAAAGCCACAAAGGAAATGACGGCAGGACTCTATTTTAATGCAAACGCCGCAACACAAACGCAAATGCCGCAACACATTAAAAAGCCACAACAAATTAAAAAGCCACAACATTAAAAAGCCACAACGGAAATGACCGCGGGACTCTATTTTCCGACGGACCGATCAAGCGGCAAGTGAAGAAGAGGAACTGCAACGTGAAACGGATAATGATAAAACAATAAATTACTTTTACTTACGTTTCCAACTTCTCCGTTCCTTTACTTTTCACGTTGTAGTTCTTTTTCTTCACTTGCCGCTTGATCGGTCCGTTGGAAAATAGAGTCCCGCGGTCACTTCCGTTGTGGCTTTTTGATGTGTTGTGGCTTTTTAATGTGTTGTGGCATTTGCGTTTGTGTTTGTTGTTTGTATTTGTTGCGGCGTTTGCATTAAAATAGAGTCCCGCGGTCATTTCCGTTGTGGCTTTTTTTGGTGTGTTGTCGCATTTGTATTTGTTGCGGCGTTTGTGTTTGTTGTGACCCCTCTCGGCTTCCGTAGATTTCAATACCAGTACCACAGTGATAAAAAAAAAAAAAAACTTTTTAGACTATATAGAATGTATTTTTCAACACAAAATTATTGTAGTTTCAAGATCATCAATGAACTATTCAGAACATCCAGCTTTGTGCTTTGTTTTGTTTTTCTTCAGTATTCGTACATGTTGAAATTTGTATCTCGTTTCACTGAAGGATTGTTTAAGATTGTTCAGCATTGATTCTTTTGACAACCCCATTGCTCACTTTTCTTGCAGATGCCGTATATTTAGTTCACTCCCCAAAATCATCAACGTTAAAGCAGACCTATGCTGCAAAATAAACTTTTCAGACTATTTTAGCCATGTTATAGTTGTTTTTGGATGTATTTGGAGACATTTATGCATGTTGGAGTAATCTTTAATCACTTATTGTCAAGATGCCATATTGCCGATCAGCTGAGGTCCCTAAAATGAGACTTAGAAGTGACCGGCCCTTTTCTGTGGTTGGCCTCAAACTTTGGAACGCTCTCCCCCCTCAACATTAAGACCGCCCCTTCCAGCTTTTACAACACAAACAAGAGATTACTCTGCATTCTCTTGGTTGCAAGTAAAAAGGCAATAACAAACAAAACAAACCTGAGTGACCAACAATTGAGAACTGGACTGATATTGTGCAAGAGATCTGCACAATGGAAAAGGTTTCGTTTTTACTGAAAGTGCAGCTGGATTTATATTTTAGTAAAAGCAGGAACATGTGATTTCATTCATTAAAAAAACAAACAAAAACAAAACAAAACCTTCCCTTCAGTCAATTCTTTTAAGTCTCATTTAAAAACGCACTTTTACTCACTGGCTTTTAACATGGCATGAGAATTGTGTGGTCCTCTGACAGTTTTTATTGATTTTATTTGCTATTTTTTCTATTTGCTATTCTATTTGTCTTTTATTTACTTGCTTATTTATTAATTTTATGCTTTATTTCATTTAAAGTGTTAATTTATATTGTGCCTACTCTGTGCAGCACTTTGGAGACTTTGTGTTGGTAAAATGTGCTCTACAAATAAAGTTGGATTAGAATGGATTGGATGAACCGCCTCCGGTGTAACTCTCTGCTCTGTACTTACTTCAGTCTCCAATTTGATTTTTTTAAATCAGTGTGTAGGATTCGGCAGTGTTGCATTTTAGTACAAATGAAAAAAATCTACTGTAGCGTGAGGTGGCTCTTTGTTGTGATGACATTTTGAGAGACCCACGTAGAAATCACTGTATTTGTTTATTTTATGAAGTATTTTAGATGCATATTGTGATTCAAAATGTCCAAATGATCGAGACACAAAAAAAAAACAAAAAACAAAAAAAAACCATCTCCATCCATCCATTTTCTTCCGCTTATCCGGGGCCAGGTCACGGGGGCAGTAGTCTAAGCAGGGATTCCCAGACTTCCTTCACCCCAGACACGTCCTCCAGCTCCTCCGGGGGGACCCCATGGCGTTCCCAGGCCAGCTGAGAGACATAGTCCCTCCAGTGTGTCCTGGGGCTTCCCCGGGGCCTCCTCCCAGTGGGACATGCCCGGAACACCTCCCGAGGAAGACGCCCAGGAGGCATCCGGAACAGATGCCAGAGCCACCTCAACTGGCTCCTCTCGACGTGGAGGAGCAGCGGCTCTACTCCGAGCTCCTCCCGTGTGACTGAGCTCCTCACCCTATCTCTAAGGGAGCACCCAGACGCCCTGCGGAGGAAACTCCACGATCTCGTCCTTTCGGTCACTACCCAGAGCTCATGACCATAGGTGAGAGTAGGAACGTAGACTGACAGTAAATCGAGAGCTTCGCCTTTCGGCTCAGCTCCCTCTTCACCACAACGGTCCAATACAGCGACCGCATCACTGCCGATGCTGCACCGATCCACCTGTCAATCTCATGCGTGAACAAGACCCCGAGATACTTGAACTCCTCCACTTGAGGCAAGGACTCTCCACCCACCCGGAGAGGGCAAGACACCTTTTTCCAATCGAGAACCATGACCTCGGACTTGGAAGAGCTGATTCTCATCCCAGCCACTTCACACTCGGCTACAAACCGCCCCAGTGCACGTTGCAGGTTCGATGAAGCCAACAAGACAACATCATCTGCAAACAGCAGAGATGAGATCCTGTGGTCCCCAAACAACAACAACAACAACAACAACAACAACAACAAAAAACATCTATAGCATTTAAATTTCTTTTTTTAATCAGAAAACAAAAATGCCTATAAACATTTGGTGATATCTTGTTACTTACATTCTAATCGATACAGCAAAAGCAAAAAATACGGCGTATATTTTTCTCATGCTCTGATATTGTCTTGTCTTTTGAGGATTCAGTGTTGGTGGTTTTCTAAAATGGCTCTCCTGCGTACAGCCCCCTCCATCACGGTCCCTAATGCACAGCCCCCATATGTTCTGCACAGAGCCTATTTCGGCAACAGCACAGAAACTACCTGTAATCATGTCATCAAAATGAGACAAAATGAGTCCATCACCAAGAAGTGCAGAGTGTAGCCCTCGCATCACGCGCTGCCCTCCTGTATATGCCAGACGATGTTCATTTGGGGCTGTCTGCAGGTAACACAACAAAACACTATATTTCTTCTTTGACACAGAGAAAGTCAAATTATGCATGTAGTTATTTACATTTTACTCTGACGCCATTGAATGTTTACTTGCTCTGTGATTTTCTGTCTTTTCTAACCTCAGTTTACCTCCTCCCATAGTCGCTGTGCACATAGTTTTGTTGTGTCTAATAAGAATGTGAGCTTGTTGCAATGAAAAGAAAAGAAAAACGCAAAGAATACTATTTTACTTCTATGGGGTATTAAGTACTAACACATATTAATGCGTGTTTCAGTAATTTAGCAATCTCTATTCAAACCCTCTTTACGGTCAGCTGTAAGATTCAGTGTAAATCTCAACTCAAAAGCCCAAATAACCCACGCTCTCCGTAAATATTCAAAAACTTTATACAAAACCGTACACGACAACTTCACAAACCTGATGCGATGTGCACATAGATTGTATAAAGACCCCATAGCGTTCGGCTCCAGTCAAATGAAGCTCATCGAGGCCCGAGGTTGTAGGGGGAATTTGGAGCTGAGTTTCGTATTTGGAAATTTGACCGCGATTATCATAGCAACCAAAAAGCCAATCATGAGCGAGGGTGTTGAAGGTACATTCCCGCCCATTCCTGCTTAGCAACGCTGTCAATCAAACCTGTTGCCAATGTTAACGGGAGCGACCTTGGGAAAAGAAGATACCTGATTTGTTATTAAAGGGCACATATTACGCTTTTTTTAGTGTATTTGTCATGTTGTTTCCTCATCACAAACATACCTGGAGTTGTGTTTTGTATCATTCACACTTAAAACCTGCATATTTTGTTTTTTTTTTTTTTTTAACTCTATACACCTTCACTAGAATGATTTGGAGGATTTCAGACTTGGAACTGCCAGTCTCTACTGAACTAAATGTAAAATGTAATTGTTCACTTGAAACCTACAGCTTCATGACGTCCATGATGTTATAATAACTTGGTGAAATAACAGTGTAATAACATGTCATAATAACATGGCAGAATAACATATCGAGTCAATTTTCTGTAATATAGGACCTTTAATGTTCATATCTTAATTTATGGACAAAAACGTGAAATAAAAACTCCAGCATCATGTAGAGCAGGTTAATACAGTAAGTAAGTAAGTCTTTATTTATATAGCGCTTTTCACAGACATTTTTGTCACAAAGACACTTCACAGAGCATTACATTCAGCATTATTCATTCACTCTATACCTGGTGATGGTAAGATACTATTGTAGCCACAGCTGCCCTGGGGCAGACTTACAGAAGCACGGCTGCCATGCCAATCGGCGCCATCGGTCCCTCTGACCACCACCACTCACGCACACACACTTTCATACGAGGCAATGTGGGACACACTGCCTAAGGACACAATGATTGAATTGATTATATTTAACTGACCTTGACTATCAACTGTTCATGGACCTGGAGCATGTTTTGGGTTGATGGGGGGAAACCGGAACATCCGCAGAAAACCCATCCAGACACGGAGAGAAACATGCAAACTCCACACAGCAAGACCCGGGCGACCAGGGGATCGAACCTGGAACCTTCTTGCTGTGAGGCATGAGTGCTAGCCACTCAGCTACCACACATAATACAGGTATTTTAAGATTAAAATGACGAGCCTGACAGCAGCAGTTATAGAGTGCGGGGATGTTTTTTTCAATAGAAAGTGAATTGCAGCTAGAAACGCCCCCATGCTTACTTACTTACTTACTACTTGGAATGTGGCGACTAACAGCTTAGCTATGACCATTTATATATACAGTCAGTGGATGTGCAGTAATTTCATCAGCAGGAGGTGATTGTGTCTTCTTGCATGTGTAACCTTGGCTTGAGCGGTGAATGCAGTCTGGTCACATTCAAATGCAGAATCAGGTTTTCACTTTGAGCAGGGAACACTATAGGAGAGCTACTGTTCTGTTCAACGCTGGTACAATATCGACCAAACCTTTTTAAACGTCCTGTATAAAGACCTGCGCTTTGGGTTCACAGTGTTTTCAGACTACAGAGCAGATCCTAACGTACTTTAGAACTGCCTCTGGGACAACTCCTTTCACCTCTAGGACTTTATGAACCAAAATATAGCACACAAATATAACACAAAATAAAACAGTTCCTCTTCCTGTCCAGTCATGGATTGGGATGTAACGATGTCCAAATCTCTCTGTACAATATTTATTTCAATATCTGTGGAGGGGAACACAACTGAATACGTTACTTTTTCTTCTTAAAATGCCATGACAAAACGTATTTCTTCATGTAGTCTGCAATGAAACGAAGCAAAGGATCATGGTCTATGTAGTTTCTTCTGTTTTTTAGCTATTGCTGTACCATAATTATTCATTTAAGCAAAGAGACTTGTTATTCGATATGTTGTGACTGCCCATGATATTATTGTGAGAACTTTGACAATATGATATGACAATATTTTGGTTATTTTTACATGTTTAGTCATGAACCAAAAGAAGAAAAATCTCTTCTACTCTGCACCAAAACTCACATTTTTGAAACCCAGATCTATCAATACTAACAGAAACATTTGTAAAAAGGATTAATGTTGAAAAAAAAATGCATAAATGGGACTGGAATTGAACTTTCAAATAGTTTTACAATGATCACAACTTATATCAGCGTCATCAGTATAAAACAACATGGAAATTCTAAATAAACCACTATCCTTTATTGTAAATTACATTCTGTTCTTATTTTATTGTGCCATGAATGTATTTATTTGAAAGTCATATCACAGTTACAGTCATATCAGCAAACATAGAGATTTAATATAAGCATTTGCATACTCATATGTAAAAAAAAATACATATTACCATATATATTATTCTTGTGCTTTTGGAACTGGTGTTGCGCTTCAAGCTTTTTCCTTTGTATATCATGGCTGAGTTTTAAATGTTAGTGTCTTAGTGTATTAACATTGTCTTTTCTCAAACCCAGAGAAATCCTACACATTAATGTCTTTACTCAGGTCACAGGGACAAAAAAAAAAAAGGATAAAGCTGATGTCAAATAGATTCTGTTCGTAGTATTTAAAGGTGCATTGTGTAGCTTTTCTGGTGGAGGGTCTGTCTGATGCTTTTCTCCGTGTAGATGTTATTGCTTTGTCTGGAATGTTTCACAGTATGGCATTAAGCAGGGGTGTAACGGTACAAAAATCACAGTCACAGGTCACGGTTCTGTTCATTTTTGGTCCAGGATGGGAACAAAATGTAAAACCATTTTCACCACTTGTTTATTTGTGTTTCTATTAAACCAACAATTTGTTTTAACATTATACAAATGAGAAAATAAAGTAAATGCAAAGTGCTGCTGGTAATACTAATAAGTTAAATAAAATATTCTCAAATAAGCAAAACATTTATGAAATATGATTAAAAAATAATAATAATACATTCCTTGTAAACATTAAACAGCAGCAGTAACAGTTCCAGCATGAAGTTTTACTCAGTCTTCATATTTTTGGACAGAAAAAACAACTTGTCTACATTGTCTGCAGTAAGAGTAGATCTGCTGCAGATACAATGTCCCCAGTGGCTAAAAATACACTTTTGCCACTGACAGAGGTCACGGGTATGGGGTGTTATTCTGTCTGGCGAAAGGCAAGAGTGAGGACCGTGGTGCGACGACCGTTGTTTTGAGAGGATTCACATGGTTCGGAGGGACATAGTCAAGGCGGGGGGCAATTGTTGTCAACACCGCCGCCCTAACTATAAAGCGGGAAACACTGCCACCCCAGTCACGGACCAGTTTCCTTGTGAATATTAAAGAGCCGAGTCTTCTGTGTAGCTTCACATGTAGTGGCCGAATGTAAACACACACAAATTGCGCAAACTCACTTGCGCGAACGTCCTGTACCAAAACAGTTTGTTGCGAATACATGTCCTGTTACACCCCTAGTATTAAGCCTATCCATCTTTCTATCTAGGCATTTTTGAGCAATAAAACTGGTGACTGACCCCCAGCTAAAAAGTTAGACAGTGCACCTTTAAGCTTGTCAGCCCAGTCCTACGCCGTTGTACCACCAATCAAGTTGCAGATTTATTTCGTTTTATAAATTATGGAAAAAGAAAAAAATCCCGCTCGCCCTCTTACTTGCAAATTGTGAGTTTTATTAGGACATTATTATGCTTCAGCGCTAGACCTTCATCAGACAAATGGGAGAAGAGCTCGAGGTGGACATCTTTAAATAGGACGTGGCAAGCACCCAAGGGTGACAGGTTGGTAAATGAACAGTGTACCCAAACACAATTTAACGAACACGACGTCCTATTCAAATTGACAAGTTGCAAGTACGACGGTGTGCAGCATTTTTCTCTGTTGACGTTCTCGGGCTGCGGAAGTTAATGCGCAAAGTTCTCCTTCGTTTGCGAATTACGAAATAAAAATATCTTAAAACAGGAGGAATAAGAAGGATTGAAGGAATAGAGTAGAATTTAATTTCTCCTAAACACGACCATGGACACTTTGAGTTCAGTACAAACAACATCGAGCACTTGAGATACCAGTACTCAAAACTTTAGTGAATGAAAACTGTAGTTAATATTTTTCCAGACCTGTTTCCGGAGTCTGCTCATCCTTGAACCGTAAAACCTTTATCCCAAATCGATAAAAGTTCACTGTGTGACATTTCCGCTGCTCGTCTCCACGGGGATGCGTTTGCTTCGCTTCAGATGTTCCACCATTTGGCATAAAGCTTATTAGGGATGCAGCGAGTCGATAATGACTTTGGATATCGTTGCAGATACTGAAAGATTTGCTGGATCAGATATCGGCTTTTGAATATCTGTTCGGCCGATATCCTGGTTGAGTAAATAAATTGGTGTAATAAAACTATTCACTGGTCATAGTTGGTCCAGAAACTTTTATAACATTTGAACTGTTATTTCTGTAGTTGCACTGTGTAACTTTTTGGTTGGGGGTCCGTCACCTGCTTGTTTCTGTAGATATGTCATTGCTCTGCCTGGAATGTTCCACAGTGTGACATTAAACAGATAAACCTTACATTTATTCAGTTACAAGTGGTTTTATTGCTCAAAAATACCTAGAAAAACAGGTATTCTGACTGTGAGTGGTGTCGCTTTTCTACAGATCTGACCTGTAACTTGGCATTTGATTGGACCCTCCACCAGAAAAGTTACACACTGCACTTTTTTCACAACATTTTTTTTAGGAAATAAATGCTGTTTTGGTTGATATCGGGTATTGGCATATACTTAAAGCCATAGTACTGGAACTGAAAAAGCTGAATCGATGCATCCTTATAAGCTTATCTATGTTGGATTTATTAATGCTACTGGATTTTTTATTTTATTTATTTATTTATTTTTTTTCCGGTTGAAATATATTTGCATCAGATCAATAAGTATTCACATCCACATGACGACAGAGCACTGAGTGAAACGACCTGTATGTGGTGCTGTAAACAGGATACAGCCAGAGCCACTGGACACACCGTACTACAAAGAGCACATGCACATAAATTCCTTCCTCTTCCGCAACAAACAAACACACGTGGCGATCATGGGGTTGCGGCATCGTCGTTTTCCAAAAGCTGCGGTTTGTTTGTCCACAGCACAAATGCAACGCCAGCATTCCAAGATGTCTCCACTCTGGAACCCGTTTTTAAAAACACTGTTTTCGCCCACCCAAAACGCCGGCTCCGTGTGGACGAGGGGCCAAAACAAATAAAAACTTCACCCTTTGGACCAAAAAACTTTGTTGTGTGGACACCATCTAAGTTACAATGAGTGCGTATACATGTACATCAATAACCCGGTTATGATCGGGTTTTTTGAGTATCCCGGTTTCTTGATGGTGCATGTATACGCAGTAACCCGGTTTCAGTAACCCGGTTATGGCAGTATCCCGGTTATTAGAAACCGGGTTACTGTAGCTGGTTTATTCCGATAGTAACCGGGATACTTGTGGCATGTAAACGCAGTACCCCGGTTACTGCAACATAAAGTTGAGTGCGCATGCGTCCAAAAGACACTTTCCAGCCTTTCACCACAACAGTAGTGACATAAATAAATTGACCAACATAAATAAAGTGACCAAACGAGTGAAATGACTGTAAAATAAAGAGCTGCGCTAAACCTGCACACGTACAATCTGCACTCGTACGACCTGCACTCGTGTGACGCTGAAAAGCTAAAACATGAACTATCTCCTATACTCTATACGCACGGAACACACTTACCATCATTAGCGCCTCTTCTGTCACAGAAATAACACACATAATCCACAGAGTCGTGTGTCATTTAGTCCAAAAGAAACTGATCGCATCAGCGGCGCAAGGAGCGAGTTGTTTTTATCGCCGCTAACAGTTTATGCTAATTAGCCAAACGGTCTTAAGTTTCGTTTCTGTAAAACGTAAACAAATGTGATCACAGCTGAATTATCTGATCAAACGGGCTGATGTGTCTATAGTGTTTATGGTTTATATGTTGTAAAGTTGAGTTTATTTATGCAGAAGATTTTAATGAAGAATCTGCACAGTGGATTGTGGGAGATCTCGTAGCTCCTTAGCTTCTTATGCTAAAGGAGCTCACGGTTTGTATTTTTCCTGGTTTATGAAATTGATTTAAGTTAATTTTTGCGCCTGCGCATTTGTAAGATTATGTCAAGAAACCGGGATACTCCATTTGATCATGTATACGCGGATATGAGTGTCCCGGTTTTTCAGTGCGCATGTAAACGCAGTAACATGAATACTGACAGAACCGGGATATGGCTAATAACCGGGTTATTGATGTGCATGTATACGCACTCAATGTTTGTATTGCTGAAAATGTACTTTCTAAAACACAATGAGTGGGGTCGCCTCTCCACAGATCTGACCTGTCACTTACTCTGCTCATGACCATGGAAATAAGTTTAAATCTATACTGTGAAACATTCTCGACCAGTGGCTCTCAACCTTTTCACGCCAAGTACCACCAAAGAAAAGATTTGTCTTCTAGAGTATCAGACCTAAACCAAGTCTAAAACAGGACTATTCCAGGTCTGATCTAGGACTAAACCAGGTCTAAAAGTGGACTTCGTAACTTCCACTGTAGTTCTAAACAAGAACTGGACCAAAAAGTGGGTACAGTTCGACAAACCATCATATACAAACCCACAGATCTGTCCACAAGCCGTTGGTTAAAGCTGTACGATCTCCATGGAGACGAGCGGGCGATGAAAAGTTACACATTGCCCCTTTAGATCAGTGAAATGACGTAAGTGAGTGAGTGCTGCGTAATGAGTGAGTGGTGATTGTGAGGAGTTTGGTGTATTTTTGTGAATGGGCAGATGGCTGAGCTGATGTCACTGTCGGGGTCAGATCCACATATGAACTGTGCTGTTCCTCAGTGAGACCAGACGCCTGTGCATCTGCGAGCGCTGAGGGGGTCACGGGGGCCACAGGGAGGGCAGGTCTGAGAAGGAAGCAGTACCAAGCCATTTCAGTTACTCAGTATATGACAGATTATGTACGTTTGTTTGTATCTTCCTTTCTTTTTTAAAAGGGCCCAGATTACACTGTTTTCTGATCTATGGATACCTGGAGTTGTGTTTTGTTTCATTCACACGTTTAACGCACAAATCCTGCATATTTAGGCCGAGTTCTTCTCTCAAACTGAAAACGCTCCTTGTTCCACCTTCTGATGCCATTTGGTGATCCAAGAAGTGCTCCACTGTGTTTTCAAACTCCATACACCTTCACTAGAATCATTTGCAATCTGCTAAACTAAAGGTAAAAGGTAGATGTTCACTTGAAAACTACCAGTACATGACATCACAAGGTGGGACAGAGCATTTTGAGCTTTGGAGATGTAGACAGACTAATAATAAAGGATTAGTCAAACGTGTGAATGAAACAAAACAAAACTCTGGGTTTGTTACCTTCGCCAAGGAGGTTATGTTTTTGCCGGCGTTTGTCTGTTTGTTTGTTTGTTTGTTTGTTTGTCTGTTAGCAACATAACTCAAAAAGTTATGGACCGATTTTGATGAAATTTTCAGGATTTGTTGGAAATGTGAAAAGGAAGAACTGATTTCATTTTGGGGGTGATCCGGAAGAAATCCTGGATTCTGGATCACTTTGAAATTTTAGTTAACATTGTGGTAAATGGGGCCAAAAATTTTGTTTCTCAATATCTCGGTTAATTATTGACCAAACCCCATGAAATTTGACTCAGGGATGGACAATGGGATCCTCTTTCATATTCCAAATTGAAAGATACGAGACAAATATTTATGGAAAACACAATTAATATGAGGGGGACTGTAGTCCTTGGCGGAGGTCTGCGTTCTCTGACTGCTTTTCTAGTTTTGTAAAGGTAACAACATTATAACATGGCAAGTCACGTCACTCTGCACACGCACCTTACGTACAGCACGTAGGGAACTAAGTGTTTGCGGGGCACCACCAAAAAATCAGACTCATGAATCTTTGCAAAACTATCCATCCAAAGAAGCAGGTGCCAGTGTGAACAGAATCCCCTGAAATCTCTCTGTCTCTTTCTCTGTCTCTCTCTCTTCCTCCCTTACTTTCTTTCTCCCTTGGTGTCGGGAACTCAGCGCATGCCAGTAGATAAAGTCTTCACGGGGAAATTTTCACTTTCAAATTCTTATTTAAAGTTCCTTGAATGAGTAAAGTCTATTGTGCAATTATTTGTACATTATTTACCAAATAAATGTGCACATTATTATTTAGAAGGGCATATAGTTGTTCCGTGTTTGCAATCTTCAGTTCAATGTTCACTCTGCAGTCATTGAACAAATCTTTGTTTGTAATAATGGTGGTGGTTTTTATTTTTGAACTTTTTAAATAAGTTATAATTTTGTCTTTCATGTTTGGTGTATTTGTTTTAGAAATAAAGCGAAATCGCATTGATCATTTCTGAAATATTGTTCATTCCGGGTGGAGCAGGGTGGAGCAGGGTGGAGCAGGGTGGAGCGGGGTGGAGTAGGGTGGAGCGGGGTGGGGCGGGGGGTGGGGGTGGAGGTGGAGTAGGGTGGAGTAGGGTGGAGTAGGGTGGAGTAGGGTGGAGTAGGGTGGGCGGGGTGGGTGGAGCGGGGTGGAGGGGGCGGGTGGGGCGGGGTGGAGCGGGGTGGAGCGGGGTGGAGCGGGTGAGTAGGGTGGAGTAGGGTGGAGTAGGGTGGAGGGGTGGAGCGGGTGGGGCGGGGGTGGAGGTGGGCGGGGTGGAGCGGTGGAGCGGGGTGGGCGGTGGAGCAGGGTGGAGTAGGGTGGAGGGTGGTGGAGCGGTGGTGGCGGGGTGGAGCAGGGTGGAGTAGGGTGGAGCAGGGCGTGGCAGGGTGGGCAGGTGTGATGGGGCCCCCCAAAGCGTTTGTGTTTAGGGCCAAATGACCAACAACGACTTTAAATAAATATAAAACGGATAACTTTAATGTAGTATTGCGGAACATTCTAGGCAGTAGCTCAGTTGGTAGAGCATTCGCCCACTGATCTGAAGGTTGGCGGTTTGATTCCAGCTCTCGACATAAACATCACAGGTTGGCTGGTGTGATTCCAGCTCCCACAGATGAATGCTGCCGTTGTGTCCTTGGGCAAGACACTTAACCCACCTTGCCCACGGTGTCTGCGTACACTGGTGTGTGAATGGGTGAGTGGTTCCTTGTTGTAAAGAGCTTTGAGTGCCTTGAAGGTGGAAAAGCGCTATAGAAAAATGTGACCATTTACCAAATCTATAGTATCTCCATGGAAACAAGCTGGTGGCGTACTCTCCTGCAGAAAAGTGATGCAGTGCTCCTTTAAATTCATCTCGTTTCTGTGTCTGTTATTGTTATATATTGTCTTGTTCTCTGTGTGACTTGACAGAATAACTTTACAGTAGAGCTGCGTCTATAAGACCCACACCTCCCATATGTTTCCCAGTGAAATGTTTGGGCACATGGGGCGTTTTTGTGTTAGTTTTGCAGAGAGCCACATTAAGGCTGCAGCTGGCGGTGTCTGTGCTCCGAACGCAGCAGAGCAGAGCAGCTGGAGGGAGCTAGCTAACATTAGCGCGTGTGTGGGGATGTGTCAAAGTACTGTTTAGTACGCGGAGAGGCTAACGCGCTGTGACTGGTCTGTTAGCATCAGTGACAGCGGTGCAGCTCATTACACAGATCGTACAAACCGCAGGGGGCGCTGCCGAGCACTGCCGAAGACATCTGGGACTGAGGCAGGAGACGAGCAGAAGAAAACGTACGTGTGGAGTGTTTTGTTAACTTTATAATTGGGTGAAATGATCCATTCAGCAAAAAACTTTCTGTAACTGAGACGTGCCAAGAAGTGATCTGCAAATATTAGAATTGTATTTAACACTGACTTTCTTAAAGCTGCACTCGGAAACTTTTCTGGTGGAGGGTCTCACACCTGCTTGTCTCCATGGAAACGTTGTAGCTTTGCCTTACATTTACTCAGTTACAGTCAGTGTTGGGGAGTAACAGATTACATGTACCGGAGTTACGTAATCAGAGTACAAATTATGAGTAACTGTATTCAGTTACAGTTACTGTTTCAGTGAGTGGTAATTGGATTACAGTTACTTTGTTGAAATACATGGATTACACTGCGGTATTTTCTTGTTTTCACATTTTGGGCTAAACCAGGATTAAACTAGATCTAAACCAGGTCCAAACCAAGACTAAACCAGGACTAAAACCAGGTCTAAACCAAGACTAAACCTGGACTAAAACCAGGTCTAAACTAGGTCTACACTAGATCTAAACCAGGTCTAAACCAGGACTAAACCAAGACTAAACCAAGACTAAACCTGGACTAAAACCAGGTCTAAACTAGATCTAAACCAGGTCCAAACCAAGACTAAACCAGGACTAAAACCAGGTCTAAACCAAGACTAAACCAAGACTAAACCTGGACTAAAACCAGGTCTAAACTAGATCTAAACCAGGTCTAAAACCAGGTCTAAAACCAGGTCTAAAACCAGGTCTAAACCAGGACTAAACCAAGACTAAACCGGGACTAAAACCAGGTGTAAACTAGATCTAAACTAGATCTAAACCAGGTCTAAAACCAGGACTAAACCAGGTCTAAACCAGGACTAAACCAGGACTAAAACCAGGTCTAAATCAGGTCTAAACCAGGTCTAAACCAGGACTAAACCAAGACTAAACCAGGACTAAAACAGGATTTAACAGGACTAAATGATGCTGCGTGGACCGTGTCTCCTCGTCTTCTATCAATACTGTTTTTAATTTGGTTCAGTAAAGTCTGGGCTTTTTATTTTCTTTTAGCAGACAAAACTTGTTATGTTATGATATCCTAGTCTTTGCTTCTCTACAACAAATCAAGTAATCCAAAGTATTCAGATTACATTACTCACCTTAAGTAACTTGATGGATTATGTTACAAACTACATTTTGGGGTATGTAATCTGTAATCTGTAGGGGAATACATTTTAAAAGTCACCTTCCCAACACTGGTTACAGGTGCTTTTATAGCTCAAAAATATCTACAAAAAAAAAAAAAACATATTCTGACTTTGAGTGGGGTTGTCTCCACAGATCTGACCTGTAACCTGGTCGGGTTTGGTCTCCACGGAGATAGAAAGTTGTAATATACCATTCCAGACAGAGCAATAACATCTCACCGTGGGAGAAAAGCATTTGACAGTCCCTCAACCATAAAAGTTACACAATGCATCTTTAACTACACCGCATTGTCATAAAATTCAGATTAGTGATTGAACCTCTGACCTTTGGATCATGGGTGAATGATTTAACCACTAAACCACTGCTGCTCTGTCCAAACCACCAATCATTAACAGCTACAGAATAGTGTTACTTCAAACTGAAATTTATTTTATGTGAGCGTTTATTTAGTAGTCAACATCTTCCCATATTTGTCAAATCAGCCGATCAAAGCTCCTTGTGAGTTAGTTCTGGTGTTCTTTCGGGATAAAACAATAATCACAATATCGTGGTCCATCACAATATATCAAATCACAAATAAATTACATTCATTATTTTGGTGCAACAATAGCTAAAAATGCATAAAAATTACATAGACCTTTGCTCCGTTTCAGTGCAGACTACACTTTTAAATCTTAATTCTTTGGATTATGAAAGTACCAAAGGCTTGTGAAAACATTTTAAAATGAAAAAGTAGCAGATTCACAGTTTAGTTCGCCTCCACAAAATATCGTACTGTGAGATGCATATCGTGAAAATATTGCGGTGAGTGATTTTGATATTGTTACGTCAACATCTACAGTCAACATCTTCCTGTATTTGTCAGATCAGCTCCTTGTGAGTTAGTTCTGGTGTTCTTTAGGGATGTAACAATTGAAATATCATGATATTGTATCATCCAAAATCTCACAATATATTGATTCACAAGTGTCTTTGCTTAAATTAATTGTTTTGGTGCAACAAGAGCTAAACATGCATAAGAAACTAGATCATGATGATCCATGATCCTTTACTCTATTTCAATAGAGACTACATGTTTAAATTTTAATTGATTGGATTCTGAAAGTACCAAAGGCTTGTTTGAGGCATTTTAAGAGGAAAAATTGTCATATTCACAGTGATGTTCACCTACACAAAATATCGTACTGTTAGATGCATATTGTGAAAATATCCTGCTGAGTGATTTCGATATCATTCCTAGTAAATTTTTTTCCGTATTTGTCAAATCACTGATCAAAGCTCCTGAGTGAGTTTGTTCTGGCTTGCTTTCGGGATATAACAATAATCGAAATATCATGATATTGTGTTGTCAAAAGTCTCACAATAATAACGTGCTTCATCACAGTATATCCAATCACAAGTCTCTTTGCTTAAATTAATTGTTTTGGTGCAACAATAACAAAAAATACATGGGAAACTACATAGACCATGATCCTTTGCTCCGTTTCAGTGTAGATTACATGAAGAAAGAGCTGTTATAAGCACTTAAATCTTAATTCTTTGGATTATGAAAATAACAAAGGCTTGTCGGGGAATGTTAACAAAAAGTAGCATATTCACAGTTTAGTTTGCCTCCACAAAATATCACAATAAATATCGTACTGTGAGATGCATATCGTGAAAATATTGCGGTGAGTGATTTCGATATCGTTACATCAACATCTTCCTATATTTGTCAAATCAGCCAAATCAGATCAAAGCTCCTTTTGCATTAGTTCTGGCATTTTTAGGGATGTAACAATAAATGAAATATCATGATACTTTATCGTCAAAAGTCTCACAATAATATCTTGGGCCATCACAATATGTCAAATCGCAAGTGTCTTTTCTTACAATGAATTGTTTTGGTGCAACAATAGCTGAAAATACATGGGAAACTACATAGACCATGATCCTTTGCTCCGTTTCAGTGCAGACTACCTGAAGAAATAGCTCTTTTAAAGCACTTTTAAATTTATTTCTTTGGATTATGAAAGTACCAAAGGCATTTAAAAGGAAAAAGTAGCATATTCACAGTTCTGTTCGCCTCCACAAAATCACCAAAAAAAAAAAAGGAAAATATTGTCCCGAGAGATTTCGATACTGTTACATCCCTCGTCAACATCTTCCCATATTTGTCAAATCATCCGATCAAAAGTCCCGGCGTTCTGTGTGAGTAAGTTCTTGCGTTCGTGCAGATCTAAACATGAAACAGTTTGTGCAGAAGCAGCGACAGCTCCCAGTCACAGGAATGAATGTTGACAAGGCGCTAATTAGCCATCACAGCGAGCCTCCTCCCCGCAGACGCCGAAAACATCAGAGCGCTGAGCAGGAGTTTCCATGTTACAGCGGTCGTCTGAGGACTTGACTATAGGCTGTGGCTAAATATGGTTATGACAAGCACACGGTCCAGTGGAGGAGCTCGACATGTTCATTCTGCAGCACTATATAATTTTTACACCTTAATGACTTTAAAGGTGAAAATGTTACTTCTTTGTCTAGATCAGGTGTGTCCAAACTTTTTTCATCAAGGGCCACATATATATACACACAGATGAAGCAGAGGGCCGTAGACTGATTCTCAGTACAGGGAATAATTGAAATGTCTGCATGTTTAACACGTTAGACTGATCCATCAGTCTTTATTCATGCTAAGATCCTTAAAACCACACACGAAATATGAAATATTAGCTTTATCAAGGCAGATTTTCAAAAAACTTGCAGTAATTTTTTTTTTTTTTTAAGTGATCTAAGGTAATTTGGGCCAATTCACCTGGAAGTCTAAGGGCCAAGAAAAATTTGTCTGAGGGCCGCATTTGGCCCCCGGGCCATAGTTTGGACATGCCTGGTCTAGATTGTTCCACAGTATAAATTAAACTATCTTCAAATCAAATTTATTTGTATAGCACATTTAAAACAGCCAAAGGTTACCAAAGTGCTGAAGAACATTTACACTGAAATAAAACATAAAATAAACAAATCAAGCAGAATTATAATAAAAAAATAAAAATAAAAATAATAATAACAATAGCAAGATGCCAAGGTGTTTCTTCTTAACTCTGGGTAAACGCCGAGGAGAAAAGGTGCGTTTTGAGCAAGGATTTAAAGTGCTACAATGATTGTGCAGTTCTAGTGTGCAAAGGCAAAGTGTTCCAAAGCTGTGGACCGACCACAGAGAAGGTCCCATCTCCTCTGGTCCTCAGCCTGGTCCTGGAGACAACCTGGAGGACATCCAGATGGGACATGGGGCTAAAGGAGTTCAAATAAATAGGAAGGCGCCATTAAGACTCTTAAAAACAATCATTAAAATCTTAAAATGAATTCTAAAATGTACAGGGAGCCATTTAAGAACAGGAGTGATGTGGTCCCTCTGCTTCTTTCCAGTTAAAAGACGAGCTGATGCATTCTGCTGCTGCAAAGGAGAAAAAGCAGGTTTCTTTTTTTTGTTTTTCATTTTATTTATTTGTTTGAGCAAGGTAAAACAAAATCAACAACACTAACAAAAAACAAAACAAAACAATCATATGTGCATGTACATATTTGGAAGTAGGATGAAGTTTAAAAAGTTATAATATCCTACCCCAACTGTTTTACATAATCAAATAGTTAACACACTTTTATTTCTTTTCACCTTTTGAGTGCTTACCTGCCAAGTTAAGCTCTCCAGGTTACCAGGTTACAGCACTATGCGACATTACAGTTCAGATCTGTGGAGAGTCGCCCCCGTTCACAGAAGGAATTACTGTATTTTTTTTTAACAAAAGGAACAACTGTAATAAATAAATGCAAGATATGGATTGACGTGTTTAATGTCACACCATGGAACATTCTAGGTAAAGTAGTAACATCTCCATGGAGACAAGCAGGTAGCAGACCCTCACCTAAAAATGTTACACAGTGCATTTTTCATTTATACTAAAAATTACTAAACAACGCTGCTGAAATCTATGTGAATTACCGATTAAGAAAATAGAACTGGAGAATAAAAGTAAGTGCAGTGCAGTATTTTTTAGTCGACTTATCGAGCCGTAGGACTTTCTTTGTCTTTAGTCAACCAAGAATTTCTTTAGTATAAATTCCAATTGCCAATCTCTACTGAACTAAAGGTTAAATGTGTTAACTTGAAAACTACCACTACATGACATCACAAATTAGAACAGAGCATTTTGAGCTTATGAGATGTAGACAGACTAATAATGCAGGATTACTCAAACATGTGAATGAAATAAAAAAAAACAACTCCAGATCTGTTTTTGATGAGGTAATAAGATTATATCATGTCTTAAAGCTCACAAAAGTCAGTTTGCGTAATATACTGTATCTCCACTGCTGTTATATTTTCATGAGTCACAAACTGTTCCTTGGTGTAATCCGAGAGTGTTGACTCAGGTCTGGCGCTGTCTCTCACTTTTAAAAAAGAACCGGGGAGTTTGTGAAAGGTTCATGCAAATAAGACTCTGTTTCTGCCGCCTCTGGATCACCCCTTGTGTACTCAGCTCCACGGGAAGAGGGAGAGCTGCAGAGCATTTGAATAGAGAGGTTCATTAAGGCCTGGTACACTGTATTCACTGAGCGTCCATAGTTGTACACAGTTGTCTTCAATGTATCTATTCATTTGATCAAAACCCATTCATAAAGTAAATGCTATTTTACTGTAATACGTAAAATGTAGGACTGAATGATTTGGGAAAAATATTTAATTGTGATTTCTGTATTGTTACTGCAATTAGAGAGTGTATTTAACATCTACGTGGTATTAACTGCTAACACTTAACATAGTATTTTCTATCCAGTCCAGTCTATTTCAAACCTATAAAACACTTTTAAGACAGAAACTAGTCCACCCAAAGGACAAAACGCCAAGCCACAAACAAAGCAATGTGGTCAGCTCCATTCAGTGTAGTGAAGAGTGCAGCGAGTGCTAAATTGGAGAAACAAAACAGACACTTTACAAGAGGATTTACCAACACAGACGAGAGAGCAACACAGGACCTCAGTCTGCTGTGCATCTACATTTAAAAGCTTCGGGCCACTGCTCTGAGGACAGCGATGCACGGATCTGAGCCCAAGAAAAGAACTGGTTTGAGAGGGGAGTTAAAGCGAATCCATCTTTGAACAGAAATGGGGGACTCAGACACCGTCTCCTCTCTATCTCCTGTTTACAACTCCATCCTCAAACCTAAATGAAAACAACAGGGATAGTCAGGTCAGGCCCAGAGGTGTGAAAGCTCCATTATCGCTCTGAATGATTCTGATAATAAGCAGAGGTGAGGACTTGAAAGTCATGACTTGGACTCAAGTCAGACTTGAGTCACTATTTTTAGGACTTGAGACTTGACTTAATAAAAACTGACTAAGACTTGGGATTCAACATGGACTTGACAGTCAGTGAGTTGGGACTTGACTCGGACTTGGGAATGACTTTTTAATCTGAATTCTTACTATTCTGACTGTAATGATTCACACTAAGATCTTATCAAAGGAAATATTAACTGAATTTAGTTCTACAACTCGTATATACTCTATAAATACTCATACTGTGACTTTTTAAGTACAATGTTTAAAATCAATTCCTGAACAAACTTCCAAAAGACTTTGCACGCAAACAGCTACAGAGAGAGGAACAAAAATTGTATTTTTTCTTGTAAAAATGACCACTTGTTAAATATTGTTTTCAAGAATTTGAAATGACTTGAAGCTCAAAGCTTGACTTGAGACTTGAGAGGACTTCAGACTGACTTGACTTGACTTGACTTGACTTGATTGGGACTTGACTCTGGACTGACTTGAGACTGACTTGCGACTTGACTGACTTGGACTTGCAAACTTTGCAACTTCAAAAGTTCACTTGGGACTTGAACTCTGAGACTTTTGAGACTCAAAGACTTGAGACTTACTTGAGACTTGCAAAACAACGACTTGGTCCCACCTCTGCTAATAAGAACCTGCATTCAGTGCAAGTTCAACAAGTTCAACCTAACTAACTAACAGAATTTGTAAACAAGTAAATGTGTTAGTTTCAGAGAAGTTTCAGTGTAGTTAGCTCCTCCCTTTAGGCAGATATAAGGACGTGTCCACCAACATCTGACCAGAACTGAAGAAGCAGTTTGGATGAACTGTGAAACATATTCGACCAAATAAACTTTTGTCTAGTTGACAAATCGTATTTCTCCTTTTGCCATGGATTTTGCCTGGACGACTGAGGGACTTTACACACAATATTTAACATATTTATATCACCATGTTACGTTTTATTGTTTTGAAAATGCTATATTTGCTAAAAAACTATATACTATACTTTTGTCTCCCCTCCCCTTCAGAGCACTATCACAACTAAACCACTAATGAAACTACTGCACATCACATCAGGTTTGTCCAGCTGCTGCAGTTTTGTGTCATATTTTTGTATATTTATGGAGAATTGTTGTGTGGGAGCACGGGTGACGTAGGGTTGTGGGGTTTGAATAGGTATTCAAGTACTCGGACATGACATTGAAAACTTCTTCAGACATGTTTTGGATGAGTGAACAACATCTCAACAATAGAAAACTTGACAAAAGAATTTGAGAGCATGTTTGCACAGATGTAAACTGCAGGGTGAGCCGTTTTTATGCAGAATAAGACAGGATATTTTGTTGTTTGTGGAGAAAATTGTGGCACTTCAGAAACTGTAACCTTGATTTGTTAATTGCATCCATCCAAACTGTGATTTTTCTTGCATCGCTTGTAGAGAAGTTTCTATGTAACAGCGTCTGCAAAAGATAATGAAGTCTATTGTGCATTTCTTTGTTTCAGAAAGTCCGCTGGGTTTAAGGAGTTTTCAAAATGCTGAACCTTCACACAGTTGCACAGTTCACATGTACAGCAGGTGTGAAGAGCCCAGTATATTGTATAAGCAGCTCTTGAGGTCAAAATGAGTCTGCAGTGTCTGCCCTATAATCAGGAAGTACGTGTTAGTTTGCTCAGTGCTAAGTGCAGTGCTTAGTGCTTTACAATCACAGCCAAACTGTTCTCTGAAAGCTGTGAAAACACTAGTAAAATCATAGTGGTGAATAATAAGAAGGTCTGGTTAATTAGTCTACATCTCAAAGCTCGAAATGCTCTGTTCCACCTTGAGATTGGCAGTTCCAGGGCTGATATCATCCAAATGATTCTAGTGAAGGTGTACGGAGTTTAAAAAAAACACAGTGGAGCACTTCGTTTATTTCCAAATGACATCACATCAGTTTGAACTCAGCCTAAATAGATCTTTTTCACAATGGCCGGAAGTGCCGCGATATCAGGTAAACGTCACTTCCGTTAATACTTTTCTGTGGCAAAAAACCTGTGGAAATGTCTCGTGTATTTTTCTCCAGCTTCATAAATCTGCCACATCACCAAATCTTTATCCACAAAGGATAAACATTCTGGGTCTCCATACCTGTAGCTCTCCACCCCCTTCCAAGTAACTCGCCAATCGATTTCTGAATGACTCGTATTGTCCTGAATAAGTAAACTCTGAATCATTAAATGTCTATTACCATTGTACATGTATTTATTTGATACCTGACTAATAAACAGTGTTGGGAAGGTTACTTTTAAAATGTATTCCCCTACAGATTACAGATTACATACCCCAAAATGTAGTTTGTAACGTAATCCATGAAGTTATTTAAGGTAAATAACGTAATCTGAATACTTTAGATGACTTGATTTGCTGTAGAGAAGCAAAGACTAGGATGGTTTAGTCCTGGTTTAGACCTGGTTTAGATCAAATTTAGATCTAGTTTAGTTTCCGGGGGGGGGGGGATACAGTTACTCATAATTTGTCTGGTACATGTAATCTGTTACTCCCCAACACTGCTAATAAATGGATAATGGTTTATGTTTGACAAGTATCTAACTGTACCTCATTTAATCCTCGCTGTGGCACTTTAATATGCTCCATTTCTTGTGACCACTCAAACTAGTAGCTGTCTGTCACTTTTGTTTTGTAAAGGTAACTCACTGAAGGAAAAAAAGTTGGAGACCCTCGTATCAAGGTAAGAAAGATGAACATTTAAAGGTGAACAACGACTAGCATTAGTGAACTACTGAGCAAAACGAAAGGTATGGTCATGCATAAACTATAAGTAATAAGTCATTTGTTAATAAGTAACTTGTGAACTCAGACTGATTGTAGAAATAAAATAAAAAAATGATTTCATGATGTCGATATCAGCATAGACAGAGAGATTTGTGCAGTTTGATGCTACAGATGTTCACAGATTACATGTCTTGCGTTTAAATTGCACAAATCTCGCTATCTATGCTAATATCTACTAGTCAGGCTGGTGCCGCCTAGTGCCTCCGCTCAGTTTCATTTCTCTCCAGCGACTAGGACAGGAATCGGAAAACACTAGACAGTTTACAAAAACCCCGGAAGTGCGAGTTCGGGCACCAGCCAATCAGCGAAGAGCCATACATTCTGTGTTGGCAACGATTTGCGAGATCGAGGATTTAAAGCAGGAACAAAGAGAATGTTTGGTGAGTTTTATAAAGGGGAAAGACGTTATTGCCCTTCTTCCTACGGGATTTGGTGCATTGCAAACGTCACGACCAAATAGCAGCGACTGGTTAAATTTTTTAAAAAGTACATGCCTACCATTGAGCGAACAAATTCTAGCGCTGCGAGGTCAAACAGTTTCTACGAAGTGGCTGATGAATTAGACTAAATATCTACATCATTAAAATCAGTTTTTAATTTTACTTCTAGAATCAGTCTTATTCTAAGTTTTATTCATAACCATAATGTTAGTTTTGCTCAGTAGTTCACTAATGCTCGTCGTTGTTCGCCTTTTAAGTTTTTGTCTTTCTTACCTTGATAATTGTGGATAAATTCTTCATGGACAGAATGTTTTTCCTTTGTCGACCTTGTTGGTTGAAGATTTGGTGATGGGGCAGATTTATGAAGCCGGTGAAAAAGTACGTGACACATTTCCACAGATATTTTGCCAGAGAAAAAACCATTAACCGGGAGTTTATCTTCCATTGCGGCACTTCCGGACATTGTGAAAAAGGCCTATGTGCAGGGTTTGTTTGTTTAACGTGCGTGAATGAAACAAAACCCAACTCCAGTTACGTTTCTGATGAGGAAACAACATTATAACATCGATCAGAAAATAGTGTATTATGGGCCTTTTAAGGTAAGTGAGGAATAAGATTGGACCACAGCGAACTGTTAAAATGAGCAAGCTTTATTTTTCACATTTTTAAGACAGAAAAATCAAGTACAATGCTTTCAAACATATCTATCTCAGTGTTATATTATACCTACACTAGAGCTAATGGAAGCTAACAACAGGCTTTTAACATCCATTAGTGTGAAGCAGGTTTTTGAATGTCTCTTTTAAAACAAAACACCTCGCGTCCATTATCTGTGTGTAATGAGGCCGTATACGTGCACAGTGTTTGGTCTGCAGAGGCTGTTTTATGAGAGTAACATCAGACACACGAGTTGAGATATGGAGGTTGGTTCTGCAGGATCGCGCACATGTCTTCATTTGCATGCCTTTAGTTTATCACATTTCATATTTTACTTCTGCCGATTCCAGAGTTTGGAGTTTTTGTCTATAGGCGCCATTCTGAGCACTTTTCACAACAGACTCTGCGCTCGCTGTGTCTCAAACGGGACAAAACACTGAGCCACGAACAAAACAATGCGGTCTGCTCCATCCAGTGAAAACTGCACTGAAGAAATGAAACAGCCACGTCATAAGAGGATGAACCAACACAGACGAGAGAGCAACACAGGACCTCAGTCTGCTGTACATCTACATCTAAAAGCTTCAGAACACTCCTTTGAGGACAGTGTTGGGGAGTAACAGATTACATGTACCGGAGTTACGTAATCAGAGTACAAATTATGAGTAACTGTATTCGGTTACAGTTACTGTTTCAGTGAGTGGTAATTGGATTACAGTTACTTTGTTGAAATAAATGGATTACACGGAGGTATTTTCCTGTTTTCACATTTTGGGTTATATTCCTTTTTTTTTTTTTTTTTTTTCAGTAATTCCACTCATTGCCGGACACTAAACCTGGTCTAAAACTAGGTCTAAACCAGGTCTAAACTAGGACTAAACGAAGACTAAAACCAGGACTAAAACCAGATCTAAATCTAGGTCTAAACCAGGTCTAAACTAGGACTAAACCAGGACTAAAACCAGGACTAAAACCAGGTCTAAATCAGGTCCAAACCAGGTCTAAATCAGGCCCAAACCAGGTCTAAAACCAGGTCTAAACCAGGTCTAAAACCAGATCTAAACCAGGACTAAACCGGGACTAAAACCAGGTCTAAACTATGTCTCAAACAGGATTTAACAGGACTAAACCATGCCTTGCGCACTGTGTCTCCTCCTCTTCTATCAATAATCTTTTGAATTTGGTCAAGTAAAGTTTGGGCTTTTTATTTTCTTTTATCAGACAAAACATCTTATGTTACGATATCCTCGTCTTTGCTTCTCTACAGCAAATCAAGTAATCCAAAGTATTCAGATTACGTAACTCAGTTTAAGTAATTTAATGGATTACGTTATAAACTACATTTTGGGGGATGTAATCTGTAATCTGTAGGGGAATACATTTTAAAAGTCACCTTCCCAACACTGGGTACAGATATTAGCCAGAGAAAAGTATTGGTTTGAGAGGGGAGTTAAAGAGGCTATTTTTGTTCATTCATTTGCATGCCTTTAGTTTATCACATTTCATATTTTACTTCTACTGATTCCTGTATTTGGAGCCATTCTGAGCACTTTTCACAACAGACTCTGCGCTCACTGTGTCTCAAACAGTCACTTTTATTAAAACCATAAAATATAAAATAAATAATGTATTAAATTCAAATTAATTAAAATAAAGACGACTCAATCATTTTCATATGTAGAATACTTCAGTCTGTGGCCTTGTTGTAATATTTATTATAGCGTGACCAGACAGTCCCAGTTTTGAGCTCTGTGTCCCCTGTCCCAGCAGATTTACACAAAACCACTGATTTGTCTCAGTTTTGTACAAGAAATGTCCCAGGTGTCCCTATTTTTGACCAATTTTGTACTTGTCAACAGTAAAGAAAGGTGTATATTGTCATTTGTTTAGTTAAAATACAGAAAATCTGCTTAAAAACGACCAAAACACAGAAAAAATGTGACTTTACTGAGTCACATGTTTGTCGTGAATGGGCCAAGCTCAGAACAATTTTCCTTAATTACGCACTCGTTTCACAATTTTATTATTACCAACCACCACAAACCGGGGATGTCCCAGTGTTTTATTTTGAAAATCTGGTCACCCTAATTTATTATGCTTCAAAATTAGCATTAGGATCGAGACACAAACCTCTAAATCAAACCCCGGGGCATAAACATGGTCGCCCATTCAAGTCAATGGGCCGATCCCAGTGCCACATGTCTCCAGATTAGTCTAGGCCGGATGGTGCTTCCGGAGGCTCTCTGCCCACTGAACATGTGCAGTAGTGCTGTTTTATACGCCAAAGTATGTGAGTATATCATGTGATCGCTTTTACCAATCAGAGCGAGAGGAGCTAGAGCGGAGCCAGAGATAGTGATTAAAAAACGGAAGGATTTTGAGCTGAGAAACAGTTTCTGATCTAAAAATAGGTAAAAATCAGCAAAATCCGACATTTTTGAAAGTTGTAGGTGCCCTGTCAGCCCAATCATGAGCAGTTTGTGAATACTTTGTGCTCTAGAGAAAATCCTTTTGGCCGGAGAGATTTTTTCGTTGTAGTTTCAGTGAGTGGCTGTTCCGTCAACTGAAGGCAACTACAAGCAGCAACACCCTATCCAGTTATATTTAATAGATCCATGTTAAAAAGCTGAAGGATTTTGAGCTGAGAACAAGTTTATGATCTAAAATAGGTAAAAATCAACACAAAATCCGACATTTTTGAAAGCTGTAGGTGCCCTGTCAGCCGAACACGAGCAGTTTGTGATTACATTGAGCTCTAGAGAAAAATCCTTTCGGTCGGAGAGATTTTTTCGCTGAAGTTTCAGTGAGTGGCCTCTACGTCAACTCAAAACAGCTCTAAACATCAGTACCCTATCCAGTTATTTTTAACAGATCCATGTAAAAAAGCTGAAGGACTCTGAGCTGAGTTTAAAAGTTTATGGTCTAAAAATACTTAAAAATCGACACAAAATCCGACATTTTTTAAAGCTGTAGATGCCCTGTCAGCTTTACATGAGCAGTTTGTGATTACTTTGCGCTCACCAGAAAAATCTTTTCTCGGTCGGAGGGATGCTTTCGCTGAAGTTTCAGTGAGTGACCACTACGCCAGCTCAAAACAGCTCCAAGCATCAATACCCTACTGAGTTATTTTTAATAGATCCATGTAAAAAAGTTGAAGAATTTGGAGCTGAGAAACAGTTTATGATCTAAAAACAGGTAAAATCGACACAAAATCAAACATTTTTGGAAGCTGTAGGTGCCCTGTCAGCTTTACATGAGCAGTTTGTGATTATACTAGAGAAAAATCTTTTCTGGGCAGGAGGTATTTTTTCGCTGTAGTACCAGTGAGTGGCCACTACGTCAACTCAAATCAGCTCTACCCATCAATACCCCATCCGGTTATTTTTTAGGACTTTGAGCTGAGTTTAAAAGTTTATGATCTAAAAATAGTTAAAAATCTACACAAAACTGAACATTTTTGAAAGCTGTAGGTGCCCTGTCACCCGAACACGAGCAGTTTGTGATTACTTTGCGCTCACCAGAAAAATCCTTTCTGGGTAGGAGGGATTTTTTTTTACTGAAGTCTACGCCGACTCAAAACAGCTCTAAGCATCAATACTCTAACCAAATATTTTAATAGATCCATGGCCTATACACAGAAGTGACCTCTGCGGAAGTATAAATTTTATTTGTTTTACGTTTTAACATGTTCTGTGACATCCACCTGCAGCTCCCTGTATCTTGATCTTTAAAATATGTATATATTTTAACACAATTCTGCAAAACCTCCACAGATATCCAACTGATACAGGATTGTGCACAGAGTCTATTCTAAATATATATATATGTATTATGTTACTATTTGTATGGCAGTGCTCTTCTTTTTCCATCACGCTGAAACGCATGTATTCACTGTTATTGGATAAAATTTATTCACAGCATTTTAGAATGTGATAGGTATGTTGTTTTTTGTTTTTTTAATATCTAGATTTATGATCCACAAATGTTCATTGTTCTTTGCAGATCATTATTTGTTTGGGATTTACTGCACAGACTTGTCCTATTAATCTTACGGCTTAAAGTCCTTTCAGCCGACAACAATCACATATTTAGGCTTGAAAAATGGCTCCACTTTCTGAAGCGATTGTGAAAAAACAGAATATCTCTATTGTTTATCTACGCAGACAGAAAATATGTTGAACTTTGTGCCAAGAAAATCCACAAATGTTGAATCAGATTTTTTTCTATTAGTGACAAACTCTAGTATCATGTCTTATTTATCCAGCCACACCACAGAACCTGCATATTAACAATCAGTGTTTTGTTTGACCCTGTCTGAGCTATAGGAGGCTGGGATGTCATCTGAAACCCGCAGACCCACATAAGAGGCATATAAGCACTGAGCAGAGACTGGAGCACACGGTGACCTTGGAGGGTGTGAGCAGGCTTCAGATAAAGAGCTATGGCGCTGTAAATTAACTACAACTTGTTCCAAATGTCCAGCGGAGCTCAGTGCTTGGACCTGTGCTTGGAATCCTGAAACCAGTTATATTTCACGCCAATAATATTTACAAGATGGTTAAATATATATATTGGAAACTCTGCAAAACCAGCAATGCAGGCGGGAAGGGCCGTTACCTTCAGTAGACTCGCTTCCGATTGGCTCTTTGGTTGCTATGATACTCACGGGCTGAGTTCCAAATCTGTAACTCGGCTCCAAATTTGCTCCTATAACCGCCGGCCTCGATGAGCTTCAGTTGACTGGAACCGAACGAAATGAGTGGCGTCACACTCACTTAAGGCCGCTGCACACTACAGGATTTTTTGGTTTTAAATAATTTTTTTATGTGCGACAAAAAGAGCGCACCACAGACACGAGGAGAATCTGATGAGACTTTAAATCTCCGATCGCAAAGACTGCAGCGGGATATGCAGCTGTTTCCTGTCTAGAGTAAAACCACTCGCTTTGAGACTCTTAAGTGTTCAAAAGATCAGAGCTCTGCACTAGTTTAGATGCAAGTCAAAACTGGGTTAAAATACTTCAGATACATGATTATTAATGCAGAGAAGGTTGGTGATAAAGTCCACAGGAACTAGAGTCACTATCGCTAATCTGCAGCTTTATCCTGATCCGCGAGCTTGGATGTAAACACACATACGTGAGGAACTACTCTTGCCTTTTTACTTTTAAAGAATGCCTCAAACTGGATTAATAATGTGGTTTTGTTTGACTGGGTGTCATTATTTGTGGAGCACAATTTCTATGGAGAATGTGGATGAGATGCTGCAGTTTAAATTTACAACTTTTAGTAGTAATTATGATCGCTATTTCCTGAGTTTGTATCTTGCGTCTCTGTGTCCGTCACTACTCTGCCCCTGACGCTCTGTTTTATTGGCTGTTATCGTAGTGTTGCTGATGTTTGTTTGTTATGATCTGACAGAGCAGCTCAGAGTCACACTGACATCACACACACAAGGAGAACAGCGGCTTCAAAATCGCACATGAAGACAGCCAAAATCGGTCAGATTCTCCTGTAATGTGTGGCTGTCCTTAGTGAACTTGTTTATACAGTCTCTGGTGACTTCTGCAAGTTGCATCTGTGCTTGCATGTGTGAGCACTGCAGACTCAGTGACATGCAAAGGTTTATATCTTGACATAGAGCGTAACTAAAACAGGAAAAACAGGACTAGACCAGGATTATGAATGAGATCATGAAGGACTACAGCTCCATTTATATGATGGCAGTCTGAACGGAAGATGCAAAAGTGGCATTGCATCTTCAGTTTTTATTCAGCGTTAAGACGAGCGTTTTCAGGAGGAAATCTGCGTGCATACGGTGACGCAAAAGTGTGTGGAATTCAATTGTGTATGCATGTCAGGCGGCTCGTGGTGACGCTAGGTGATGATGTATGTGACGTAAACTTGTACGTGACATGAACAGATCTGACCAGAGTTTTACATATTGGGCACTTGGACAGTGTAGATGGAAACGCTATGGCATAGCATATTCAACTTTTCCACTCTGGAGGGTGGTTTCAGATTTTGGTGTTTTTAAGACCCAAAAACGCTCTCACCGTCTAAACGAAAGACACTTCCAATAAAATATTTTGCCGTTTTTACCTGCAAGCGTTTTCGTGTAAACAGGCCCTAAAACCAGAGCTAAACTTTCTTGATGGTCGTGTACATTTAACAATGCCTAGATTTTCCTGTGAATCCAAATTCAAATTGGACCAGACTTTGCTTTGCTAAGCTGCATATTAATTGCATTGTGAGCTTTGTCTTAATGTCTTCACAAATGTGTAATTTTACGTGTCATTTGAACTGTAAACAGCACTTACTTCTGCATGAGGAGACACACAGCTCCAAATACTCAAATGACAAGGGCACTGGGGACTGAGTGAACACGGCTCCATCACTTTAACATCGAGTAAAACAGTTTTTGGTGCAAAGATGAGATAGAACAGCCCGATATACAGAGATTTAAAATCATCTAAACCTTAAATCCTGCTCTTTGGTTCAGACAAGGGAAGGTTAAACTACAGCAGCTGTTCAAAGTGTGGATGTGTGTCAGTCTGAAAGAAAAAGCACTGATCCACTGTTTTATACTTTTGTGGTTCTAATCTTCACCTTTTATCACTTTATACTAACAGTTGAAGATGTCTCAGTCTATAAAACCGTATGTTTATATCACCATGTTATGTTTTATTGTTTTGAATATGATGTAATCCCAACCTTTGCTCCCCACGTTAAGTCAGAGCAACTATCACAACCAGTGTTGGGGAGTAACAGATTACATGTACCAGAGTAATCAGAGTACAAATTATGAGTAACTGTATTCAGTTACAGTTACTGTTTCAGTGAGTGGTAATTGGATTACAGTTACTTTGTTGAAATAAATGGATTACACAGAGGTATTTTCCTGTTTTCATATTTTGGGTTAAACCAGGACTAAAACCAGGTCTAAAACCAGGACTAAAACCAGGACTAAAACCAGGAGTAAAACAGGACTAAAACCAGACTTAAACCAGGACTAAAACCAGGACTAAACCAGGACTAAAACAGAACTAAACCAGGACTAAAACCAGAACTAAACCAGGACTAAAACCAGAACTAAACCAGGAGTAAAACCAGGACTAAAATCAGGACTAAAACAGAACTAAAACCAGGATTAAAACCAGGACTAAACCAGAACTAAACCAGGACTAAACCAGGAGTAAAATCAGGACTAAAAAGACTAAAACCAGGACTAAACCAGGACTAAAACCAGAACTAAACCAGGACTAAAAACCAGGACTAAATAAAACAGGACTAAAACAGACTAAAACCAGGACTAAACCAGGACTTAAAACCAGAACTAAACCAGGACTAAAACCAGAACTAAACCAGGACTAAAACCAGGACTAAAACCAGAACTAAACCAGGACTAAAACCAGGACTAAAATCAGGACTAAAACAGAACTAAAACCAGGATTAAAACCAGGACTAAACCAGAACTAAACCAGGACTAAAAACCAGGACTAAAACCAGAACTAAACCAGGACTAAACTGGGACTAAACCAGGACTAAAACCAGGATTAAACCAGGACTAAAATCAGGACTAAACCAGGACTAAACCAGGACTAAACCAAGACAAAAAAACAGGACTAAACCAGGACTAAACCAGAACTAAACCAGGACTAAAACCAGGACAATATCAAGTAATCCAAAGTATTCAGATTACGTTACTCACTTTACGTAGTTTAATGGATTCTGTTACAAACTACATTTTGAGGTATGTAATCTGTAATCTGTAGGGGAATTACATTTTAAAAGTCACCTTCCCAACACTGATCACAACACAATCATGAAACAACTACACACCACATCAGGTTTGTCAGGTTGCTGCGTACAGTTTTGTATCATGTTTTTGTGTATTTCTGGAGAATTGTCGTGTAGGAGCATTGGACAGAATCTTACAGTTAATCGTAATCAGGGTTGAAATTCACATAGGGCCCAGGAGAGAGCACTAAATTACTCAAACATTGCGTGGAAGACATCTGAATGAATGCCTTTACTTGTCAGTTTCTTCACATGTGCATGTACGTACAAATGAATCGAAATTGGACCTGTCACCCCATCCGTACGTCACAAACATACAATACAATACATGAGGAAGACTACGTGGACTAGACCAGAAGACAGGGAGCAGATAGGATAAAACACTGCAGCATAACATGAGGACAGGGGGAGGAGGGGGAAAAAAAGAGAACAGCCCCAGACCATGCTCCTTAACTGAGGCATAGTATGGTAGAGGGCACTGTTGAATTTTATTGTTTGTTTTTTTTTTTTTTGCTTTTTGAATGGTTTGGCCCCACACTGCGTTTCGGACCTCATCCAAATTTAAACCCCTGAGGTCCGAGAGTCAACTCCAGCTCATGGTGCCTAACAGGAGGCTTAAAACCAGGGGGGGCGGGGTCGTTTCTTAGCTTGATTCATCAGCCGGTTTCACTTTGTAGAAACCGTCTGACCTTGCAGCGTTAGAATTCGTTCGCTCGACGGTAGGTGGGTACTTTATTTTTTCATTTAACCAATCACTGCTGTTTGGTCGTGACGTATGTAATGCGGCACTAACAGGGCGAACTGGTAGATTAAGCTTTTCCCTAAATCCAGTAGGAAGAAGGGCAATAACGTCTTTCCCCTTGATGAAATTCAACAAACATTCGCTTTGTTCCGACTTTAAATCCTCGATCTCGGGAATCGTTGCCAACACAGAATGTATGGCTCGTCGCTGATTGGCTGGTGCCCAAACTCACACTTCCAGGGTTCTTGCAAACCGTCTAGTGCAGGGGTGTCAAACATATGGCCCGGGGGCTGGATCCGGCCCTCCAAAACCTTTAATCTGGCCCTCCGCTGATTTTTTACTAAAATATTTTAATTATATTTTTTATTAAAATATTGGTAATTTTCTGCGTCGCTTAGCATATCAGTGTCTCCAGTGTCTCTGTACGTGGCCCCTCCCACCAGAGCAGCACAAATGAAGACTTGCCTCTTTCCAAACGTTATTAAAGGACGATCGTTTTGACTGTTGACTGTGACACCCTCATCAGAAAAATGTCAAAAATGAGAAAAGTGGAGCCGAGTGCAGGATTTTCCAAGAAAAATTGACTGACTTCTATTCAAGTTAATGTTCAAACATTGTGTTGAAGTTGCATTTTTCTTAAAGTTTCAGGTTGTTCATAATATTATAATATTTTGTAAAAGAAAGAGTTCATCAATTAAAAAAAACATTCTGTAATAGATTTGAGTTTCTCTGCACAAATATTTGAACTTATTGTTATTTTTGGGGTTTATATGACATGAGTTTTCTGATCCGGCCCCTTTGGGATCAAAGTAGGTTGGACACGGCCCCCGGACCAAAATGAGTTTGACACCCCTGGTCTGGTGTATTCCAATTCCTGACCTGGTCCCTGGAGAGAAATTAAATTGAGCAGAGGCACTAGGTGGCGCCTTCTCTATGACCGGCCCCAAACTCTGGAACCCTCTGCCCTCCCACGTCCCAACAGCCCCACAGTGGACTGTTTTAAGTCCCGTGTTAAGATCCACTTTTTACTCTCTGGCTTATTTATTTTATTTATTTTACTCATTTACTGCTTTTTATGGGTTTACTTTTATGTTTTGATTTTACTGTTTTTTGTTATCTGACCAAATTTTAGTCTTCATTTTATGATCTCTGTGCAGCACTTTGGAAACTGCTTTGTTTGTAAAATGTGCGATAGAAATAAAGTGGATTTGGATTTGGACAAAAAAAACCAAAACAAACAAAAAACAAACACCTGCAACATGAGCACATAGTCAAAACAAGTACAAACATTTCACAGGACTAGCAGCGGGAGAGGGGAGGGGTGTGGAGTTAACCCAACGTGGGCGGGCCGCCATCCGGAGCCGCAGTCACTGGGCGCTGGATACAACAGGCCGAGGGTGCAAAGCTGCGAGGGGCCTAAAACCTTTTCTGGCATATTTTTTAACGAGGGAACAACATTATAACACGGTAGAAAGCTGAAAAAATTGATTTAGCATAAACCCTCTCTTTAATGCACCTTTATCCATTTTAAATATTGAAACTACTGCTTAGAAGTCTACTTAAAACGTCAGACTTTTTGAATTATGGAAAATCATTTACTCACTGTGATGGAGAAAGAAGAGATTTCATTATAGTAATTTCCTCCCTGCTACTCACGATCCATGCTGATTTTGCAAGTCTACCAAAGTGGAGCTGCTCTCCGCGTGCTTTTAACTCGAGTAGGTGGCTTCGTCCATTTAACATTTAACTTTTCCAATTGTCCGGCAGAGGGCGAACCCGGAGAGCCACTGACCCAGACGCGGGGTTAACCACTCCAAGGTGAAACTGGCACCTTTTCACAGTAGCGCCGCCCACACGCTCATGGAAGGGTGGACAAAAGCGCTCAACTAAAACCGATTTGACCGCTTAGAAATGGATATAAATGAGTTTGTAATGCCGGGCAGCCATTACGTAAGACGGAAAGGTTAAGTGGGAAACTACAGCCAAAACGAAAGGTCAGGATCAAGTGAGTTGTAGAAGTATCGGCAGGAGTTTTAATGTGGAATCGCGAGAATATTTCAATTTTTAAAGGTGCACTGTGTGACTTTTTGGTTCCATCACGTACTGCTATGCCGGGAATGTTCCGCAGTGTGACATTAAACAGCTTTACCTTACATTTATTCAATTACAGATGGTTTTATAGCTCAGAAATACCTAAAAAAAAAACAGGACCAGGGTCGGCTCTCCACAGATCTGACCTGTAACTTGGTCTGGTTTGGTCTCCATGATGATAGAAAGGTTTAATGCCACACTCTAAGCATTCTGGACCAAGCAATGGAGAAAAGCATTTGACGGAATGTACGCAATGCACCTTTAAAGCTCACAAGAGTAAATTTTGCATAATATCCAATCCAATCTGCTTTATTTCTTTAGCACATTTCACAAACAAACTGTTTCCAAAGTGCTGCACAAATACATAATAATAACAAAAATAATAAAATCATAAAATAAACTACTAAAATAATCATACTAGTCTTAAAATAATAAAACCAGTCAAATAAAATAAAAGCAAAATCATAGAATAGCAATAAATAAATAAAACTAATAAAAATAATAATAATAAAAAAATAAAACTAATAAAAAATAAATAATAATAATAATAATAATAATAATAATAATAATAATAATAATAATAATAATAATAAACTACTAAAATAATCATACTAGTCTTAAAATAATAAAACCAGTAAAGTAAAATAAAATAAAAGCAAAATTGAATAGCAATAAATAAAAATAAATAAAAAAATATTAAAAAAAAATAAAAATAAATAAATAATAATAATAAATAATAATAATAATAATAATAATATAATATAATAATAATAAACAAAAAAGGAACACAGAGACACACATAACTCATGCAGTGTTAAGAGCCACAGAATAAAAGTGGGTCAAACGTGGAGGGGCAGAAGGTTCCAGAGATTAATATTGGACCTTTATCAAATTGAAAAAATAAAAAACAATCCAGAATGTTTGAATTAGGTGTTTATGACTTTCTGTTTGCAACTGTAGTTTTTTTTTAAATGTTAAATGACTCATTAGCAGCCCATGTTAATAGGAACATGATGCGACAGAAGTGTTAGGAGCAGTGTGCTGGTGGCAGCTGCACAGTGGGGCTTTTCAGGATGGAGTTTGCATGTCCTGCCTGTGTTTTGGTGAGTTTTCTTTTGTTTACTGCAGTTTAACTCATCAACAGTACATACACAAAAAGATAATACTCCAGCTAGGAACTACTGACCATGAACCAACTAAAGATCTTACATTACATAAAATTGACTCTTGTGAGCTTTTAGTGATGTTGGCATGTTGTCCATCAAAAACAGACCTGGAGTTGTTTTGTTTCCTTCACACGTGTTTGAGCGATCCATTATTATTAGTCTGTGTACATCTCCAAAGCTCAAGATGCCCTGTTCCACCTTGTGATGACACGGCGTGGTAGTTTTGTTTACCTTTTGTTTGAAAGAAATGGGAAAATACAGGGCTCAAATCATCCAAATGATTCTAGTGAAGGTGTATGGAGTTTAAAAACACAGTGGAGCACAATCCATGTATCATTCCTTTATTCATTTTTCAAAATAAAACCAAAAATAAGAAAACAAAAAAAGAACTATTTTCTTCATTATTTGTCTCCAAAACCAAAATGAAAAAATTGATAATAATTTGTTTATATCAGTTTTCAATTTTGTGTTTAAATAAATACTGGTTTACATGGCTTCTGTGACTGCGATGCCGGACTGAACTAGGACCAAACTGGGACCAGACTGGACTGGGACCAGACCAGGACTGAAAATGGTTTAGTCCTGGTTTAATCCTGTTTTAGTCCTGATTCAGTCCTGGTTCAGTCCTGGTTTGAGTCTATGATCTAAGCCATTGTTTCCCGAAGACTGGGTCACAACCTTCAGGTCTAGAGATTTTTTCTTCTCACGATCTGCATGTAAGTCTTCAATATACAGTTCTAACACATGTTGAAATGTTAGCACACGTTTTGTATTATTTCTAATCTTTTTGTAATTATTTTATTGACTGTTTTGTTCCAATATTGTTGGTTCAATTGAATGTTGAAAAGAAAAATAAACAGACTACATTTAATGTCCAAATAGGCGACTTATGGATCATTTTATTGCTGCTTCAATGACTGTTTTTCATTGTTTAAAACTTGAGTAAGACTAATTTAGAGAGACACGATCACTCAGTCAACAATAAAATATCTTTATTAATATTCAATAATGGTCAAATCTAGCTTTAGTTTGTGATTTACGAATAATGTCTATTGACTTGGGTCGTCGACTTGGGTTTGTGACTTAAAATATGTTTTCCCAGAAAAAAAACAAGTTTGGGAACCATGGCAGTAGAGCGCTTCCTATATCACCAGGGTGGAACGGAGCACTTTTTCCACCTAAATATGCAGGATTTGTGCGTTAAACTTGTGTGACTGAAACAAAACACAACTCTAGGTCTGTTTGTGATGATGAAACATTATAACACATGAGAAAACAGCGTAATATGGGTCTTTTAATCACTACGGAAACTGAATACATTTTTCGTCTCTCTCTGATTCGCACAGATGTCATATTTTACAAATCCACGATAGAAAAACAGACTATAGACACTTTAACCTCCGTGGCAAAAGCGAGTGTCATACTCACAGTCCACTTAGTACACTGACCAAAAATACACTTGTACAACTTCGGACAAGTCGAAGTGTGAAAGTCCTTGGGGAAGCAAATTTATCCGGAGCTGATTTTAACAAGTGCCCGTCGTCATGCCGACCTAACGTGGAGGAGCGGAGAGCGTAAGGGAACATGGCATCTGCTGTGGAGTCCTGACAGTGAGCACGGGCTAACAATGTGACTGCGACCATGTGCTACCGCTCCTCTGTCACACTGTACAGGATTTCATCTGACTTCTCTCTCTCTCTCCGTCTCTCTGTCTCTGCCTCCCTCTCTTTCTCTCTCTCTCTCTTTCCTTGCGACCATGTGCTACCGCTCCTCTGTCACACTGTACAGGATTTCATTTGACTTCTCTCTCTCCCTCTCTCGCTTTTCTTTTTCTCTCTCCTCACGTTCATATGTTATTGTTCCTCTGTCATGTTATGGAGGATTTGTTTTGACTTATCTCTCTCTCTCCCCATCTCTCTCTTCCTCCTTCCCTGTCTCCCTCTGTCTTTCTGTCTCTCTCTCTGTGTCGTTGCAACATGTGTTACTGCTCCTCTGTTCCGGTGTAGAGGATTTCATTTGACTTCTCTCTGTAACTGTGTCTCTCTCTCTCTCTCTCCTCGTGACCATGTTTCTCTCTCCCTCTGTCTGTTGCATCTCTGTCTCCCCCTCGCTCTCTCTTTCCTTGTAACCATGTGGTACAGGTGGTTTTATAGCTCATAAATATGCAAAAAAAAAAAACAACAACAACAAAAAAACAGTCCTCTGATCTGTAACTTGGGGCGCACTCACACTAGGACTTTAGAACCGTGCACACGATTGCTGTGCTGTGGTTCTATGTTCCACACTCACACCTGCACAACCAAACTGGGCTGTGGCCGATGACGTCGTCACACGGCGGTGTTTGTTTAGATGTTACACAGTAGAGCTGATGCTTTAGCGGAGAATATAAGTCCAGCTGCATGAAATATCTATTAAACAGTGAGGCAGATGTGCGTCCTTTTTATGATACGTACCGGACAGGGCTTGTATAGTAAAGTTGTGCGTGTGCGTGTAAATGAGCATCTGTGCCGTGTTTTGGCGCACCTCTTCCAACCGGGCTTAAGTCCCAACCATGCCGTGCTTGGGCACAGTTTGATTGCGCTCACACTGGACAAACACACTGCAGTTTATCCCTGCTAAAGTCCTAGTGTGAGTGCAGCTTTGATCTGGTTTGGTCTCCATGACGATAGAAAGGTTTACTAGACCGGGCCTGGTTAGTACTTGGATGGGAGACCGCTGGGAAAATCAGGTGCCACAGTGAGACGCCAGTGGGAATAACTGTTTGTGTCCTTAGGCAAGACACCTCACTCACATTGCCTAGTATGAAAGTGGTGTGTGTGTGAGTGATGGTGGTGGTTGGATGGACCGATGGCGCCAGTTGGCATTGCAGCCGCGCTTCTGTGAGTCTGTCCCAGGGCAGCTGTGGCTACAATAGTATACCAGGTATAGAGTGAATGAATAATGCTGAATAATGCTCTGTAAAGCGTCTTTGTGACAAAAAAAAAAATGTCTGTGAAAAGCGCTGTGTAAATAAAGACTTACTTACTATCGCACTGTGGAACATGTCACACAAAGCAACAACGTCTCCATGGAGAAAAGTTACACAATGCACCTTTAAATGACAAGCAGGTGACACCACGAGGATATTTTTATAACAATCGTGATCTACCCGCTACCGGAAAAGTGAAGCGGTGCACCTTTACCCTTTGCAGAATAGAGTAAACGTGGAGTTAATTTGCCCGTGTCTGGTTGAGCTGCTCGTGTAAAGTGTATAATGAGTTTCTATAGAAGTGCACATTATTAGCTTAAGCCGGTGGAGGATACAGACTGGCATTAGACACATCCCTATCGACTTCAAGGCCCCGGTTTGTTCTAGAGCGATGCACAGAGCTCACAGTTGAATGACAGGAGGAGAGGAGGCGGCTAAGTGGAGCTACAGAGGGAGGTAAACACGAGAGAGAAAGAAAGAGCGAGAGATGGGGGGGGGAAGCGTCTGACGAGAGGGGGAGAGGGAAGCCTGCCTCCGAGGATACGAAGGAGCATGAGAGAGAAGCGCTCAAGTTATGGGAGAGGTGTCAACAGCTTTTCCTAATGAGACAAAGTGATGAAATTTCACTGAGACGGAGAGGAGAGGGAGAGAGAAGAGAGAGGAGAGAGAGGAGGGTGATTGAAAGAGGAGAGAGACAAAGAGAATGAAAGAGAGAGGGGAAAGAGAGAGAAGAGAGAGGGGGAGAGTGATTGAGAGAGGGGAGAGAGAGTAAAAGAGAAGGAAAGAGAGAAGAGACAGGGAGAGAGAGGGAAAAGAGAGAGGGGGAGAGAGAAAGAGAATGAAAGAGAGAGGGAAAGAGAAGAGACAGAGAGAGAGATGAAAGAGAGAAGAGAGAGAGAAGAGAGAGGAGGAGAGTGATTGAGAGGAGGAGAGATTGAGAGACAAAGAGAATGAAAGAGAGAGAGGAAAGAGAGAAGACAGAGAGGAAAGAGAGAGAAGAGAGAGGGGAGAGATTGAGAGAGGGGAGAGAGAGGAAAGAGAGAAGGAAGAGAGAGAAGAGGACAGGAGGAGAGAGAAAAGAGAGAGGGGAGAGAGGAAAGAGAATGAAAGAGAGAGGGAAGAGAAGAGAAGAGAGAGAGAGAGAGAGAAAGAGAGAAGAGAGAGAGAGAGAGAGAGAGGAGAGTGATTGAGAGAGGAGAGATTGAGAGACAAAGAGAATGAAAGAGAGAAGGAAGAGAGAAGACAGAGAGGAAAGAGAGAGAGAGAGAGAGGAGAGAGTGATTGAGAGAGGGAAGAAGAGAAGGAAAGAGAGAAGAGACAGGGAGAGAGAGAGGGAAAGAGAGAGGGGGAGTGATTGACAGAGGAGAGAGAGAGAGAAAGAGAATGAAAGAGAGAGGGAAAGAGAGAAGAGACAGAGAGAGAGAGAGAAAGAGAGAGGGGAGAGAGAAGTGAGAGGAGGAGAGTGATTGAGAGAGGAGAGATTGAGAGACAAAGAGAATGAAAGAGAGAGGAGAAAGAGAGAAGACAGAGAGGAAAGAGAGAGAAGAGAGAGGGAGAGTGATTGAGAGAGGGGAGAGAGAGGAAAAGAGAAGGAAAGAGAGAAGAGACAGGGAGAGAGAGGGAAAAGAGAGAGGGGGAGAGAGAAAGAGAATGAAAGAGAGAGGGAAAGAGAAGAGACAGAGAGAGAGATGAAAGAGAGAGAGAGAGAGAAGAGAGAGGAGAGTGATTGAGGGAGGAGAGATTGAGAGACAAAGAGAATGAAAGAGAGAGAGGAAAGAGAGAAGACAGAGAGGAAAGAGAGAGAAGAGAGAGGGGGAGAGTGATTGAGAGAGGGGAGAGAGGGGAAAGAGAAGGAAAGAGAGAAGAGACAGGGAGAGAGAGGGAAAAGAGAGAGGGGGAGTGATTGACAGAGGAGAGAGAGAGAGAAAGAGAATGAAAGAGAGAAGGGAAAGAGAGAAGAGACAGAGAGAGAGAGACGAAGAGAGAGGGGGAGAGAGAAGTGAGAGGAGGAGAGTGATTGAGAGAGGAGAGGTTGAGAGACAAAGAGAATGAAAGAGAGAGAAGAGAGAGGGGGACAGTGATTGAGAGAGGGGAGAGAGAGTAAAAGAGAAGGAAAGAGAGAAGAGATGGGACAGAAAGGGAAAAGAGAGAAAAGAGGCAGGGGACAGTGATTGAGAGAGGGAAGAGAGAGGGAAAGAGAGAAGAGACATGGAAAAAGAGAAAAGAGAAAGGGGGAGAATGACTGAGAGAGAGGGAAAGAGAGAAAAGAGAGAGAGACAAAAGAGAGAGGGGAGAGAGAGAAACAAAGAGAATGAAAGAGAGAGAAGAGAGAGAGAGAGAGAGGAAAGAGAGAGAAGAGAGAGAGGGGCATTGATTGAGGAGAGAGAGAAAAAGAATGAGAAAGAGGGAGAGAGAGGACAGAGAGGGGTGTGAGAGCTGAGAGAAGATAGAGGAGGAGAGTGATTGACAGAAGAGAGAGAGACAAAGAGAATGAAAGAGAGGGGGTAGGGAAGAGCGAATGAGACAGGACAGAGAGAGCTGAGAGAAAGAGAAAAATAGAGGAAGAAAGTGTAATGGAATTGAGAGGAGAGAAAGAGAGAGAACAGGTAAAAGAAAGGAGATAGATGGGAAGAGAGAGCAGAAAAAAGAGGTGTAGAGGAACAGGGAGATAGAGACAGATACGATAAGGAGAGAAGAGAGGAGGGAGAGAGAGAGAGAGAGAGAGAGCATGGGAGGACTGAGACAGTGACGGTTGTTACATTGATGGAAAACATATATTAATTACGTCCTGCCGAGTGTGTGTTTCTTCAGGCGAATTTAAATTATAATTAGAAACAATTTAATTAAAAAGTCCAGTTGGGACAAAGTTGCATCATTTCAGCAGTTTCTCTAAAGAAGGTCAATGTCCCGAGTCGTCTGAGCCGTGAAGGGCATCTGACCTAAAACTACTCAATCCATATAAGCTCTTTACCACATCTGATGTCCCATCGCTGCTCTAGATCTCGTTACTGTGGAATGTTTCACATATGTAACGAGAAACTCAATTGTTCCACTGTGTTTTTAAACTCCATCCAGCTGCACGACAATCATCATCTGGATCATTTAAACTGTGGAATTTCTAATCTCTACTAAACTAAAGGTAAAAGAGCTTCACACAATCTAGACTAGGGTTGGGGATCATTAAGAAGTTGCCGATACGATACTTTGATACAGTGAGCTTTCGATTCGATATGAATCAATCAATTTCAATTGATTATAATAATCAATTTGATACGGTTCAGTAAAAATAAAGGCTAAATCATGACTGTGACACTAAAAGTCTTTGTTAAACCACTTCTTTTGCAAAGTTCATATGAAACACAAACATTTTAATCATCAAAACAGTGAAAATGTCAAATGTGTCACATAAACGAGGTTCCTTCCTCTAAACAAGCAACAAAACTGTAGCTCTGTAACAAAATAATTTAGTAAAATATACCAAAAAATACTATATATCGCAATATATCATATATATAATATACAGCAGTCTACGATATCGATATTGTATTATCACATTAAACGATACGATATATCGATACTTCTATATTTTTGCTTAGCCTTAAGACAGATTACCGTATTTTTCGATCTATGAGTCACACCAGCCAAAATATGCGTAATGAAGAAGAAGAAGTAGAAAAAAAAACATTTATAAGTTGCACAGGACTATAAGTGGCATTTTTGTTGGAATTTTTTTAATTTTTTTATCAGAGACCAGGAACCGACATTTCATCTTGAAAGGCAAGTTCTAGTAATAACAATAGAACAGAGAACAACAGACTGTTAACATCACATATGAACAGTTCTTCAGATAAACTATAAACAACAGAACAGAACAAGTTTACCAAACTCTCCATCTCACTCCAAATCACTAAATCCACTGAATTCTTCATTCTCGGTGTCACTTCTGAGCAACTCTGCCAAATAAATCTAGCATTTAGCCCGGAATTAGATTTTTTTGTTTTCTTCATTGCAGGGGGAGTGTTCTCGCTCACTCCAAACTTTCCTTCTGTTGCTCAGTTACTGTTATTTCGACTGCATATTTCTCTACTTGCAGCAGGACAGTGGCTCTTTCTACAGGAGACATGCGCAGTAGAGTGAAGTGACAGTGGTACAGGAGTAACAGGAGCAGCAGATATTGACACAGTCAGTGTGAAAATAACAAACATGTGAAATGATATATATTAATATATAAGCTGCACCGGAGCATAAGTCGTGGAACCACATGAACCATGAAAAAAAGTGCGACTTATGGTCAGAAAAATACAGTAATAATAAAGAGTTACTCAAACGTGTGAAAGAAACAAAACAACTCTGTGTAAAGCAACATTTTAAAAGCTTACAAATGTCCATGTTGTGTTAAATAGCACCTTTAATTCCAGACTTTCACTGTGACTTTTATCCTGGTGTCAACTTCTTGTTTCCATGGCGATAAGAGGCAATAACATCAGAAAAGCTACACTGCGCTCCTTTCAATTCAATAATTCTCTCAAAAATCAGATCCGACAGTTCCGCAGCTCTAAAAAAAATGGTTAATTCCTGCACACGATCTCTTCTCTTCTGCCTTTATGTCCCGGTGTAAATATTTCCCGAGCTTCTGCGGCTGTCTGCGGTGCAAAGTGGTAGCTAGCATGGAGCTGTGATAGCGGCTAATAGCACCATTTCAATAATAGTGCATAATGGGTCTCACTTTCTTGTCAGCAGTCATTTGGTGATACTAGTCATTATGTTGTCATCTCTTATGCTTTTACCTGCACCTATACAGGAACTGAAGGCAGGAGCTCGGGACACAAAGTACCACTCGGCCCCCATCCACTCTAATGTATTCTTCCGAAGCGCTTTGCTGTGTCTTCTACTGACTCTGTTGCGTTATCGGTGCCTAGAGGTCGTTAAAGAAAAGGGGCATTATGCAAAATCTGTTTTTCTTTTAGCTTTCTACCATGTTATAATGTTGCTCCCTCGTCAAAAACATGCCTGAAGATGTTTTAGATCGTCGTCGTGCATGTTTAGTGATCTCTCCTGAACCCTGTCTGACCTCTCCGTCGTCCTCAGCCCACAAACCTGCGTCACCCGGGCTCCCGCGTAACGGCCGTCGTGCCCTTAGGCAAGGCGCTTCACCCACATTGCCTCGTATGAAAGTGGCGTGTGCGTGAGTGACGGCGAAGGTTGTCGGAGGGGTCGATGGCGCGGATTGGCAGCCTCGATTCCGTCAGTCTGCCCTGGAGTCTGGAGTGAATGAATAATGCTCCTTAAAGCGTCCTTGAGTGTCTAGAAAAGCGCAATATGAAACTGATGCATTTTTATTATTATTATTAGGGCTGGTATCGTTAAGAAGTTGCCGATACGATCCATACCTCGATACACAGGCCACAATACGATACATATCTCGATACACAGGCTACGATACGATACATACCTTGATATTTAAGCCACAATAGAATACGTATCTCCATACATAAGCCACGATACATAGGCCGCGATACAATACATATCTTGAGAAATAAGCCACGGTACGATACAGATCTCGATACATAAGCCACGATACGATACATATCTCGATACATAAGCCACGGTACGATACAGATCTCGATACATAAGCCACGGTACGATACACAAGCCGCGATACAATACATATCTTGAGAAATAAGCCACAATACGATACATATCTCGATACATAAGCCACGATACGATACATATCTCGATACATAAGCCACGATACGATACATATCTCGATACATAAGCCACGATACGATACATATCTCGATACATAAGCCATGATACGATACATAGGCCATGATACAATACATATCTTGAGAAATAAGCCACAATACGATACATATCTCGATACATACGATACATACGATACATCCACGATACGATGCATATGTCGATACATAAGCCACGATACGATACATATCTTGATACATACGCCACGATACGATGCATATGTCGATACATAAGCCACGATACGATACATATGTTTCGATACATAAGCCACGATACGATGCATATGTCGATACATAAGCCACGATACGATACATATCTTGATACATACGCCACGATACGATGCATATGTCGATACATAAGCCATGATACGATACATATGACGATACATAAGCCATGGTAAAATACATATCTTGATACATAAGCCACGGTACGATACATATCTTAATACTTAAGCCATGATACGATACAAATCTCGATACATATCCTGCGATACAATACATACCACGATATATAAGCTGCAATACAACACATTTCTCGATACATAAGCTGCAATACGATACGTACCTCGATACATAAACCACAATACGATATATATTTTGATACATAAGCTGTGATACGTTACATGTAACAGTGAGCTTTTGATGCGGTTCAAAAACAAATAATGGTTAAATCATGGCTGTGATACTAAAAGTCTTTGTTCAACCACTTCTTGTGCAAAGTGAATATAAAACACACCAATTATAATCATCAAAACAGTGAAAATGTCAAATGTGTCGCATAAACAAGTTTCCTTCCTCTAAATGAGCAACAAAACTGTAGCTCTGTAACAAAAAAATTTAGTAAAATATACCAAAAAATATCAATCAAAATCAACACAGCAGCCCACGATATCGATACTGTATCATCACATTACACAATATGATCTATCAGTGTTTCAATATTTTTGCACACCCCTAATTATTATTACTATAAATATACAAAAACATGATACAAAACTGTTAAAAAACCTGACTCGATGTGCAGTAGTTTCAGTAGCGAGATGCACGATGACTGTGCTGTGATGTGTGAGAGCGCTCTGAAGGGGGAGTGACTTAACACGAGGCGTTATATATTATACATTGTTTGCAAGAGTATTATGCCAGATGCCCTCCCTCTGCATTTGATTGCACCAGCATGTGTATAGATTTGTGTATAGATTTGGCAGCTTTTGGTCAACATCCAACCATAATGCATGCGCTGTTTATTTAAGAATCCCACCTTAATATCAGTCTGTACACACGGTGCTGCGTGAGTAATGTTTACATCAGATGCCCTCCCTGGAGCTGCTCTCTCCATGGACTCTGGTTTGGGATTGGCTAACGCTGGCAGCTGATGCTCTTCTGATTTGTTGTTTACACAGTTAGATGAGTGCGTTCTCACCGTCCAAGATAAAAATGGAAGCAAAAATACAAAACCCGGAGGCAACGGTTTGTGCAAAATACGAAAAAAAAAAGAATGGGGAAGAGACGAGAAGAGGACAAAGGGACACACAAACATACTTCGTCTTTGTGTCTTGATCTGATGCTGATTTTTGTCTGTTTTAATTAACAGTGTTTGTGTTTTGTCGAAGCGTTTATTGTCCGATAATAGCTCTGCAACACTTCGCCCAGGTCTCTTAGTGCTGTGAAAAGTGCTTAGAAACTCATCATGTTGAATAATTAAGATGCTTGAAATGCGTAAGGTAAATGAGGAATAATAATAATTGCACTCCATATAAAATGTTTAGCTCCGGTCGTCTCGCTTTGCCCCGTCTATGCTGCGTTTTGTTAGTGTTAGTGTGTTGCTCTGTTTTCAATCTAAATGAGCAGAGCCTCTGACACGTGCACCTTCACCTCCGTATTGATCCTCGCATCGATTTTCTCTCCCCTCTCCGTCTGCGCTCCTGCTTCACTCTGAAATCCAACGGAATCTTCAAGGATTCTTCTACATTCCCCTACGAGCGGGAGATATGATAATGAAACTTTTACGCTATTTGATTTTTTTTTTTTTTTTGAGATATGCCAAATGAAAATATGGAGTGTTTTTTTTTCTTTAATAAATGCTGAATGAAGTTTTGCAGTCATGGTAAAGCTCGTAACAACTAGCATGCTAATAGTGTACTGACTCTCACACAATAATGCCAAATAGAGTGGACATAATTTTACCTCAAGAGTTGTTTTTATCGTAGATCTGTACTCAGGCAAGACAGTTTTTGCTGAAATAGGTTGAACATACAGCTCCTTAGTTAATAATCCTTTCAGATCTATTATTAGTAGAATGGATTGATTTAGCTGGAGTTTGAGGAGTTTGCTTTTTCATTGACGTCGATAGTGTTACTTCTCTGCTCACATAGTTGGTGTTTGCGATACTAAGGCTACGTTCAGACTGCAGGGTTTAACGCTCAATTCCGATTCTTTTGTGAAATCCGATGTTTTTGCGAGGTCGTTCACATTTCCAATTAAATGCGACTTGTATGTGATCCCCTGTGTGAATGTTAAACGGCCCGAAAGTGTCCCGCATGAGCGTGCTCTGTGTTTACGGAAATTGTCCAAACATGGACGTGAGCATTGAGCACCTGGAGATTTTAAAGTTCCTCTCGTACCGGAGCCAGAACATGAACAACTTACTTGTTTTAAGGAGGAGATTGAGAAGGAGAAGGACGAGGTTTTTGGCGTTTTGTGGGGTAGTAGCAGCGACGTCCATTGAAAGGAACGTGTGGATGTGGAGACGTAGCCAAGAGTGGTGAGTGGTGATGTGCTTCGCTTCAGTGAAACGGAGTTCAGTAACAATTTTCGCCTACTTCAGTGCAGAATAGTGACGTTTGTGGCTTGTTGATAACTTGTAGGTGGGATGAATGCGCTTTGGCAGTTCACACTGAAGTTACATGTCAAAAGATTGGATATGTATCGGTTTCAGGATCACATATCCAAGTGGCCTGGGTCGCATTTGAATCATTAAAAGATCGGATACAGGTCACATGGGGCCAAAAAATCGAATTTGGGTCACTTCAGGCTGCAGTCTGAACGCAGCCTAAGAGTTTGAGTCCCTTTGCCAGTGTTCCCTTTTAGCTGATTCGTTGATGCACAGTGCAGCTCATTTTACAGTTCATAGATTTTTGTTTGATGCTTGAACTTGTACATTTTGCACATCCCAGCTGGTGTGCTTGGCCTGGAGGAGGAGGAGGGGGGCCTACACCTGCTTGTTTTCATGGAAATGTTTTTCCTTTGGCGATAATCTTCCAGAGTATGGCATAAAATGTGCTATCGTCATGTAGAATGTTCCAAAGTATGGTTTTAACTTTCTATTTCCATGGAGTCGTGATGTGATCTTCAGAAATTCCTGAGCCTGACGGTGCCAGAGATCTGCCTTGGGCCAAAACATCTCCTCCGCTGTAGGGAAAGCTCACAGAGGCTCTTCACCTGAACAAGCTGAACAGACTCAAACTCCCCCAGAGGCGCAGGGCAAACTTCTACACCTGTGCCATTCACACTGTGCTGATGTACGGTCTGTGTGTGGCTCTGGAGCTGCACTAAAGCAGAAGCACACTCTAGAGGGGAGTGAAAAACAGTGTAAAAATCGTTTCAGAGATTACCAGTGTGTGCATCTCCCTCTTCCTGCTCTGGACTCAGAAGGTCCTCCGGGACGTCTCCCATCAGCACACACCTGCTCCACCTGCTGCCGTCTGCGGGTACAGGTCACTTTTGGCCAGAACCACGAGAACGGCCAACAGCCTCTTTCCCCAGGCGATCAGACTCTTCAACGAGCTTTTTCTCTCCTCCTCCTTTCACCTATAGGTCCTCCCATAACTGTCCCCACACCTGCCATAACAGGTGCCGTAACACCTGCCATAATACCTGCCATAACACCTGCCATAATACCTGCCGTAACTGTGAAGTGGACTGAACTGGACTGTGAACTGGACTCTGCACTACTGTTTAATGCTTATTACTGTTTAACGCTCTAAATCAGGGGTCCCCAACCACCGGTCTGGGGCCCAAAACCAGGCCACGATCCATCTGGTACTGGGCCCCAGAAAAAAAACCTAGATATCTTTATAAAACAAGAAGTAAAACTCATTATAGCCTATCACCATTTTTATATATACTGTGCAAACTGACCTAAACTCAACTCCAAACATGATTATTAAGACAATTTCTTCAGACTTTGGTGAAGAGTTATAAGCCGCTATCGCTGCTCTAAGTGTAGTTTCGTTGCTGCTTTTGACTTTATCTTTAAAAAGAGTCCGTTTTTTTATTTTACCCATATTGAACAACCACCGTCTGATGCAGCACAATCGTTTTAAACTCTCCATTTTAAAACCCACACATGAGAACGACTCTGTTTATCTACATAACTGATTTGCCCAAACTGAAGATATCACCTTCCTCTTTATCATTTCATCGCGATCAAATGAAATATGCAGAAAAAAGTGGGTAATTTTGAGCCCCCCGTATGACAAATAGACAAAATAATATTATTGTTCAGTCCAGTCCTGTGATGTTATATGGAGACTCTATTGTTCTGGGAGGCCCCTAAGTGAATCGCACACAACTCTTCTGAAATTCAAATCATTTTTCCTCGTCTGCTCTCAATAAAACCCCCAGTATTGAGTAAATAGAGAAAATGCGCTTCATTTTGAGTCCTGAATATTAATTTGCGCACACTTTATTTGCGTGGCTCGGCGCTCCCTGTGGTGCTTTGTCGTGTTTCTCATTTCAAAGGCTTATTTATTGTAGTCACGGCCCATGAGTGGAGAGTGCAGGGTGATATTAGAGGAGGTTGGTAAGAAATGTAGAGTGTGAAGGTGGTGGGGGATGGGAGGAGAGGATTTAAAGTCGATTTTTTAGGTTTTAACGTAAGAAATAAAATGTCAAAGGTGCATTGTGTAACTTTTTGGCTGGTTGCCCGTCACCTGCTTGTCGTTGCTCTGCCTGGAATGTTCCACAGTGTGATATTAAACAGATCTACCTCACGTTTATTAAATCGCACATGGTTTTATAGCTCAAAAATACCTAGAAAAACATGCATCTCCACAGATCTGACCTGCAACTTGGTCTGGTTTGGTCTCCGTGAAGATAGAAAGGTTTAATAATATACTACACTGACTCTCCACCTGTCAAATGTTTTTCTCGTTTGACAGATTCTCCTCCAGAAAAGTTACACACACACACAAAAAAAGCAAACAAGCAAGAAAAACAGTGGCTTTCATTCTTGGGTTGCCATTTTAAATTAATGTTAAAGGGACAGTCTGGAAGTTTTGGACATAGGACCTCATTTCCTAGTGAGCCAGAGTGTTGGAGACGTGTGGAGACACTTTTTAAAATATTCCATCCAGTCCTTGTATTTGCAGAGGTCACTGGTGCTAGACTAGTGCATGTCAATGGTCATAATTATCCTGCCACTAAAAACAGTCTTACCCACTCCACAAAACACCCGAAACAAATCTATTATTACTCTAGACTGTTGATGTGAATGTCTGTGTTGATAGAATAATGTTTGAAATAAAACTAACCTTGCATCGCATGAATCGTCGCATGTTGAGGGACTATTTTCTCATAAATCAGTCCGCCGCTGCCAAACTTTCTATCAGGAAGTACAACTCATTGCTGCTGCTCAGACATAAATCCTTCAAATGTAAGGTTTGTTTAACTTATAAAATTATTCTATCGACACAGACATTTACATGGACAGTCTGGTGTAATAATAGATTTGTTTCGGGTGTTTTGTGGAGTAAGGGTGGCAGTGGGTAACTATGACATGCACTAGTCTAGCACCTCTGCAAATACAAGGACTGGATGGAATATTTTAAAAAAGTGTCTCCACACGTCTCCTATGTACAGACTGTCCCCTTAAGAAACACAAACAAAAACAGTGGCTTTAATTCTTGCCACTGTAAATACATCTTAAAATAGCCTACTGTGCAAAATTGACTTTTCAGAGCTTTTAACCATGTTATATTTGTTTCCTTTTCTCATTTACCCTCTCAAAGTTGCATTTGGAGTATTTTGCGTCCATCTTTGAGGCAGTCTTGAATCGCTTATTTTCAAGACACCATTTTGCCGATCAACTCGCGGTTTCACCTCCACTGATACACGACCACTGCTTTGTACTTACTCCATTCTCTGATTTTATTTTATTTATTGGTGCTTCAAGTAGGATTCAACAAGGTTGTGTAGTTACTTTACAGCTCTTTGTTGTGATGACATTTATGACAACATCAGCTCCCATTGGACACCACAGTTTTCTAACACAGAACTCAGCGGACCTGTTTCTGTTATTAAATCATTTTAGATGAATATTGCGAATTAAAATGTCCAAATTATAACATAATGGTCCACCGGTCTCTTAGATTATAACTGTACAGCAGACACAAGCACGATGTCTTCTTTAAATTGGTTATTGATTTTGATGTAATTTATTTCTACTCTGTTTCTGGTGTGCAGTTCAACCATTTGCTGAATTTAGAGGAATTTTGATGAACATTGTTGTCCTCCAGTACTTGCTTATAACTAGCAATAGTGTAGAGCTATTTTACAAGGCATAGCTTTACTTTAGTCTTAGAATAGAACCATTTATAGACCTGGTTTACATCTGGTGGTGCTCTGAAGGCCTAACATTTTCATGGCTTGTACTTATCGTATTTTATGAACTATAAGTTGCACTGGATTATAAGTCACACTTTTTGGGGAAATTCATTATATAAAATCAGAGACCAGGACCCGACATTTCATCTTGAAAGTCAAGTTCCAGTAAAAACAATAGAACAGAGATCAAAAGGCTGTTAACGTCACTTATGAACAGTTCTTCAAATAAATATAGCATAAAAACAGAACAGAACAAGTTTACCAAACTCTCCATCTCACTCCAAATCACTAAATCCACTGAATCGGTGTCACTTCTGAGCAACTCCGTGACCTCCGGAGGTAAACAGACTTCCTATTCTGTGTCGCTGTCGTCAGACTCAGCATCAGCCTTTCTGAATCCCAACAGGATGGTTTTGGTTGTCTTTGAGTTTGTTTAAATGTAAAATTTTCAGTGGTACAGAAGTAATGATGCGATCGCCTGACATGACACTGACAGGACAGAGGCTCTTTTTGCAGGAGACATGCACAGTAGAGTGAAGTGACAGTGGTACAGGAGTAATACAGATACTGACACACAAGACTAGAGCATCTCACAGCTGTCAGTGTGAAGATTTTAATATACAAGTCACACTGGAGTATAAGTCGCAGGAAACATCCAAATCATGAAAAAAGTGCAATTTATAGTCTGAGAAATACAGTAGTCAAAAAAACAAACAAACTTGAATCTTTAAAGGTTAAAGTAATTGTTTTAAAGGTGCATTGTGTAACTTTTCGGAAGTGCGTCCATCACCTGCTTGCTTTTATGAAAATGTCATTGCTCTGATTTCCACAGTGTGACATTCAACAACTCTGCCTTACTCAATTACAGTTGGTTTTACAGCTCAAAAATACCTACAAAAACAGATATTGTGACTGCGCGCGAGTTTGCTTTTCCACAGATCTGACCTGTAACTTCGTCTGGCTGGTCTCCATGATGATAAAAACATTAAAAACATATCATTCCAGACGGAGCAATAACATCTCCATGAAGAAAACCATTTGACGGCACCTCCAGCGGGAAAGCCACACACTGCGCCTCAAATCTAGCCACGACTTTAACACATTCTTCTCTTTCTCCATTTGTTTTTCCCACGTACATTTTCCTGGATGTCTTTACTGTATTCACACATTATAGCCTTCGTCTCATTCACAGCGGTGCTCCCGGTGTAGCACATCTGTCATGTTAACTGAGGCGTGCCGCAGCTCACCTCACCATCCACATAACATGGATTTGTGCTCAGGGCGACCCACAATCTCATATTTAGTGCATTTTCTTATTACCCTTCAAGGATCAGGAGTCAGCGCATCATTTACACATGTTTCTGTCAGACGCAGGTTTAGCTGGAGGCCTGTGCGCTCAGCTGCTCGCGCTGGTAACACTCACAGTCTGTAATTGGATGAGGTGAAATTACACAGAAAGGGCAGGGGCTAATAACACAACGGAAGGTATGCGAATTTTGATGGAAAAAGGAAATCCACAAATGTTGAATCTTATTGTTTTGCTGTCAGTAATTGGCTTATATTAAACTTGTAACCTTCAGATTGTTCACAGTTGTCGTTATTTGGTGTTTATTTGAGCAACTTTTAGTCTAGGTTTGGTCCCGTTGTTTTGTTGGGGGTCCGTCACCTGCTTGTTTCTATGGATATGTCATTGCTCTGCCTCACAGGTGTCAAACATAAGGCCCGGGGGCCAGATCCGGCCCTCCAAGACCTTTAATGTGGCCCTTGGCTGATTTTCTACTAAAATATTTTAATCATATTTTCTATTAAAATATTGGTAATTTTCTGTTCCGCTTAGCAGAGCAGCGTTTCCAGTGTCTCTGTACGTGGCCCCTCCCACCAGAGCAGCACAAATGAAGACTTGTCTCTTTCCAAAAGCTCTTAAAGGACGATCGTTTTGACTGTTGAATGTGACACCCTCATCAGTAAAATGTAAAAAATAGAAAAGTGGAGCCGAGTGCAGGATTTTACAAGAAAAAATTTACTTATTCCTATCTGCATACACGTTCATGTTAAAACATTGTGTTGAAATAGCATTTTTTCTAATAATATTATAATATTTTGTAAAAGAAAGAGTGTAAAAGAAAGATTTCTGTAATAGATTTGTGTTTCTCTGCACAAATATTTGAACTTATTGCTGTTTTTGGGGTTTATATGCCATGAGTTTTCTGATCCGGCCCCTTTGGGATCAAAGTAGGTTGGATACGGCCCCGGACCAAAATGAGTTTGACACCCCTGCTCTGCCTGGAATGTTCATCAGAGTGGCATTAAACAGCTCTACCTTACATTTATTCAATTACAGATGGATTTATAGCTCAAAAATACCCAGAAAAACAACATTCTGACTGTGAGCGGGGTCGCCTCTCCACAGATCTGACCTGTAACTTGGTCTTGGTTTGGTCTCCATGAAGATAGAAAGTTTTAATGCCACACTGACGGACACTCCACCAGAAAAGTTACAAAATTCACCTTTAAATAAAAGTACACAGAGGCGGGACCAAGTCGTAGTTTTGCAAGTTTCATACAAGTCTTAAGTCTTTAACCTCAAGTCCGAGTCAAGTCCCAAGTCAAATACAGGAAAGTCCAAGTCGAGTCTCGAGTCACTGGCCCATAAGTCCAAGTCAAGTCCAAGTCGTCTAGTTTGAGCTTCAAGTCATTTCAAGTCTTTAAACCAAAGTACCAAATATAGCTTAGATTTTTGCAATTTATTTGACTTTTAAGATAAATTGTACTTAAAAAGTCATGGTATATTTATAGTTTATAGTTAAGAATTTAGTTTTCCTTTTTAAATGTCTTGACAAGATCTTAGTGTGAATCATTAAAGTCAGAATAGAAAGAATTCAGATTTAAAAGTGCGTCTAAAGTCACAGGCCTCAAGTCACTGACCTTCAAGTCCAAATCGGGTTCCAAATCTTAGTCCATTTCATCAAGTCAAGTCTCAAGTCCTAAAAATAGTGACTCAAGTCTAAGTCCAGGTCACAACTTGCAAGTCCCCACCTCTGATAGTACGTTCTTTTATATATAAAAGCATTCAAGAAATCCACAAATGTTGAACCGGTATTAATATTTTTATTCTGTCATATTGTCAACCTAAAGCTTTTTTTTAGACTCTTGTAAACTTATGGCGGGAGGAGTAACCCAAACTTTTACTTGAGTAAGAGTACTGTTACTTCAATGCAAATATTACTCAAGTAGGAGTAAAAGTAAAGTAAATTTTGACGAGTGTTTATATTGTTGACGAAAATATAGACGATAAACGATAATATTGAAACAAATTTATAGCACTGACTCCATCTCCGTAAAATAGAATGATCTCACACAGATATATTTTGTTTTGGGGAAGTAAATAGCTTAAAAAAAATTCTAATTGCATCCATTCAAATTGCGATTTTGAACAGATTAACCTTGCAACCCTAGATGTAACTGCTTAAAAAAGGCTGGAAAAACATTGATTCTTACTGATTCTTAAAGGTTTTCATTCCGCACTTTTCTTTCTAATTTATGTAATGAATGTCTCTCTTTCTTTTTTTAATTTTAAAGGTTGTATAGAGGATTTTCCAAGGAACGAGAAATCCAGCGACTGTTTGTCCTTTTTCAAATGTTGCGCATGCGTGAAACCACCCCCCCTCCCCTACAGCTCCTACGTAGAAACGCCTCCTCCCTCCTCCTCCTTACGCCAGAAACAGGTTTGTTTACAGCCGGTGCTGCACATGACTTGTAAACAAACTAACTACAGTGTTGGTTAGGCAAGACGGAGAAGTGAGGAGCGGGGGGAGCGGGTGTGCGGACATTTCGTTCGCGGACGAGAAGTGAGGAGCAGGGAGAAGAGCGGATTGGGCAGCGGGGACAGGAGCAGGAAAGGGGTGCAGAGAAGGTTGCGCTGTGCGAATGAACTAGCTACAACATGCAGCAGCAAGCGGACTCTTTCTTTGCCTTGAAAATTACGTTTTCAGACATAGGATATCGCTTTCGTGTCCTGACAAACGTTTGTCTAACTCTTGGAAATAAAGTACGTTTTCATAATAAGCAGAAGTGACCTGTCCAGGAGTAATTTGGCGACCAGTGCGTCAGTCTTTAGACCCTGCGTCTGCTTCAGTCGCGCCATCGCTGGAATGAATCTTCAAGAATCACCTTAGTTTGGCTTCGCTGCTTTTCCCCTTGTCTTCTTCTTTCAGCGACCTCAAAAACAGACTTTCTTTTGCGGCGAACTGCTCCTGGATTCTTGTCGCCATCGCAACAAACTTTGTGCGAACTGCGAGGAAGATATAGGTCAAAAAAAGCCGCTAAGAACTGTTGCGTTGGTGGAGTAAACAGCGTCTGTGCGTCTTGCGTCTGTGGACTGCGTGACAGTCGTACGTAAACCACGTACCGGCGGCGCGCAGGCAAGTCAGTTACGCTAGAAACGTAGGGAGTTTGATTGACAGCCTGTCAGCTCACAGATAACGAGGCAGTGTCGTTATCTATTGGCAAATGTTTAGCCCCACCACGTCCAGAGTTGATGAATTTTTATTCTCTTTTTTTTGGTCATCATAATTACAAGGCTACTGCACCTTTATAATGCTATCATTGACAACTTGAAACAAAAAAAAAAAACTAAAAAAAATCCTCCATACAACCTTTAATCTTTAATTTTATGATGATTATTTATGTTTTGATATGTTTTTAATGTGATTTTAATGTTTTTCTTATTCTGCCTTTGGAGCAGGATAACACATTAACTCCATGGTAACAGATAAATCTCATGCCATACTCTGGAATATTCTAAGCAAAACAAGCTGGAGACTAATAATCCTTCATCATTCTCTGTCCACTTCTGAACAGTAAATTCTGAGACATTTTGACCTTCCCTGGAGTCCATTTTTAACTATACATGGACAGCTTCGAAGGTTTCGCCGTCACGTGAACAAAATCCATACTTGCTCTTATGAAAGCTTATGTCCACTGAATCCACCTGATCTGCTGTTCCTGGCGTTCGTAGATGTCAATAACAGAGCCAAGAGTTCCTTTCAGCCACAGACTCTCGACACCTCTCGAATATTAATACAGTTTCAACGTCCTCCGCCCAGATTTAATGTTCGCGGACGCAGTGGATCAAATGGAGGATCGATATAAGTTCAAGTTTCACATCTGTCAAGGCTCCCAGACACCAAAGGAAAGGAGAGGAGAGAGAGTCCACTGCAACTAGTCATTGTACTCTGATGATCATAAAAAACACCATTTCTATAGACAATAATCAACATTAAAGGTGCATTGCGTAACTTTTCTGGTGGAGGGTCCGTCAGATGCTTTTCTCCATGAAGATGTTATTGCTTTGTCTGGAATGTTTCATCTTACGTTATTAAACCTTTCTATCTTTATTGAGACCAAACCAGACCAAGTTACAGGCCAGATCTGTGGAGAGGCGAGGCAGAATGTCTGTTTTTCTAGATATTTCTGAGCTGTAAAACCACCTGTAATTTAATAAATATAAGTAAGAGCTGTTTAATGTCATATTGTGGAACATTCCAGGCAAAGCAACGATATATCCTGAGAAACAAGCAGGTGACGGACCCCCAACCAAAAAGTGACATAGGGCACCTTTAAATAATAGTACTTAAAAAAAAAATATATTATATACCAGCATGCAAGAAATCCACAAATGTTGAACACAAAGATCATGTACTTCGGTTTTGAGGTCGGTGCGGTTCATTTTTGGTACAGTGTGGGAACAAAATGCAAAACCATCAGCTTGTTGTTTATTTGTGTGTTTATTAAACCAACAATTTGTTTTAACATTATACAAACGGGAAAATAAAATACATGCAAAGAGCTGCTTGGTAATACTGATAAGTGGAATAAAATATTCTCAAATAAGCAACAAATGTATGAAATATTATAAAAAATAAATTCCTTGTGAACAGTAAACAAAACTTTTCAATAAGTAAAGCAGCTACCCTAACTATAAAGCGCTGCAGGAAACACTGTCACCATAATCACCAACGAGTTCCTGCATAAATATTAAAGAGCCGAGCCTTCGTGTAGCTGCGCATGTAGTGGCCAAACGTAAACACACACAAATTGTGCGAATTCACTCTACTGTGCACAGCCCTGAACCAAACCGAACCTCCCATGCTGAAACAGTTCAGCACAAATACATGTGAAGTTACACCTCTAACTGAACTGTATTTTTATTATTTCATATTGTCAACATAAAGCATCTGTGACACTCTTGTAAACTTATGGTGGGAAGAGTAACACAAACTTTTTCTCGAGTGAAAATTCTGTTATTTCAATACAAACATTATTCAAGTAGCAGCTACTAGAAAACTACTCTGAAAACTAGAATTTAAATAGTACTTTCTTTTATATTCCCTCGTGGTCTTATATGTGTGTAATCCCTCAGTGGTCCAGGTAGAACTCCATAGTGTCCATGGACCTATAATAGTCTGTGTGCTCTTACACAGCTCAAGATTCATTCTAAAACTATTCAGGAAAGGTTCATTTCTGTCCTGTGAATGTGTTTTTTTTTTACTATCGATACCTGCTCAAATGTGTATCTAGTTTCAGTACTAGTTTTGTATCTGATTTTTGATACTTTTGACAGCTCTACTGCCGATACCACATACCTTCAGGTTTTAACCGTGAAATCTCCCCATGTTTATGTATGTGTCTGCAGGGTTTGATGTGATGAGTGAGGAGCCTCATGGTGTAGAGATACTGTATGTTAATGTGCTTTTCCCATTGTAATACATGAGTGCTATGTATAGAGCTGTACAGTATAGCACGGAATAGCCTGTAACACATTTACATACAAGAATACATGCATAATTAATATTTGAAGGAGATACAACACTGTTATTACAACCGGAGTAGATTTTTAGAATGAGCCTTGCTGTGTTTCTTACCAGGTTTACCAAATTAATTTAGATTAATCTAGAAATAATTATGAATAGATGCTTCTTCAATATTTTACGAAGAAGTGGGTATAGTCATCGGTGAATCTCATTGTTTTCAAATGGGTCTGATTGACAGGTGGATAAGCCAATCAGGGACAGACGTCGTTCGTAAGTATCAGAAACAATAAAGGAAAAAAATAAATAAAAATCAGATAGGACTGAAAAACATCATGGATTTGGCAGAATTAATGAGCAAAGCAGTAAATTCTGTCAGTTTGAGGTTAGAGAAGTTTAATTTTATTTGTGGATGATACATGACCAATGAGCTTCTTTGTTTCACGTGCATGACTGAAACATACAAATCTGATTTGACAGTCATGTTTGACCAGGCTTAAACCCTGTAATAGAAATTGGCTGAAACTCAAATTAAACTCCATTCCTCTTCCAGAACTATTTAAACAATCACAGCAGCCTATTGACATTGATTGACTGATGGCATTTGAAAAAACAACCACTTTTTTTTGGTGAAATGAATATGAATGTGGTATCATATCATTTACCCTTGCGATCTTGATAGCAATTAATGTTTTTTTTTGTTTGTTTGTTTTTGTCTGAATATCAATATTCTTTGTTCAGAACATGTTCAGTTGTGTGGACTCAAACGTATAAACCAGGAGTAGTAAAAGATGGATTCTTGTGTATTTGAAAACTGAAACCTTGTGACAACCCAACTTACACTGGTGTCAGTTAGTGCTGTTACGAAAAATGTCACTAAATTGAACTCAAATTCCAAATTCGATTTTGATGGAATAGATTCAATACTTTGTACTGATTCTGCTACCACAATGATAATAAACACACAATTCTTTAGTCAATAGAATATGTATACAATAAATCTAATCTCTTTTCGTTTCCCATGTGGTCTTATATCTGTGTGATCCCACAGTGGTCCAGGTAGGTTTCAAAGTGGTCCATGGGCATATATTAGTCTATGTTTAAGACCATTCTAAAACTATTCAGGAAAGGTTCATTGCTGTCTGTGAATGAGCTTTTTAGAATCAATACCTGCTTAAATGCATATCTATTTTTATTAGTTTTGGCCTTTCGTCCACACAGAGCCGGCATTTCAAGTAGGCGAAAACTATGTTTTTTGAACCTGGGTTCCAGAGTGGAGAAATCTGAGAATGTGGACAAGCATCACTGGAAAACAATGATGTCGCGACCCCGTCATTGCCACGTGACCCGAAGAGCTCCCCGCGTTGTCAGGCCAAACAAGCGAGTCGGCTTTCGTGCGTGTGTTCACCATTATCATCTTCTTCTTGAGTCATTTTGAATGCGTTAGTTTAGACTTTTCAGAATTTACCAATATCTTTCCTTCAAAACCCACACAGTCCCTTTAGAAATAGCTGCCTCAGACATGATCAAAGCCCGTACTGTATGCCATAGCTTCTTTAAAAATATTGAACATGCGTCTCTCATTTGCTCAGAGCGAAGTGTGGTGAAATTCCCATTATCGTCTGTTGTGCCAGGCTTTAATGAAATTTCCTCGTAATGTAACAGGACGTGCAGAGTAATTGAAATCACCTCGTATAAATAATTCAGACTAAACCATTTCATTTGTGAAGTCTCTGCAGTTACTTTTATCTCTCTGTGTTTTTCTCCTGACAGAATGAGATGTTCTATGCAAATTTCCCTAAGCTCTTCGTGCTGGTTTTAGCTTGATTTCAAAATGGAGTTTCATTACCAGGTTTTGCAAAATTTCAGCTTTTTTAAAATCACACCAAAATGTTCTCTCCCTCTTTACCCAAAAACATCAGACATAGACTCAAATCGCATCAGTTTTCACAAAATAACATTAATCTAGCGACGAGTGCTGTCTTGTATTTTCTTCTGCAAAACTTCATGAAAGTTTTTAGTAGTAGTGGTGATGTGGTGATGCCAAAGATGGAAGATCATTGCCGAGTTAGTTTGGTCTAAACCCACAGCAGATACAACTGGTTGCATTTAATAGGGCGTCTGGTGCAAAACTAAAAGGAGAAAAACGAAGTAAAAGCTAGAAGCAAATTAAATGTTCAGTATTTAACTTTTCTGGTGGAGGATTTGCCACCTGTTTGTCTCCATGGATACGATTATGTGACGGTACCAGGCTGAGTTACAGGTCAGATCTGTGGACAGGTGATCCCGCTCAAGCAATTAAAAGACTATTAACGGAGTAATTGTGAGATAAGTTAAATGCAAAGATGTTATTACTTTGCATAGATCAGACATGTCAAACTCAGGCCCGGGGGCTAAATTTGGCCCACGATATAATCATATTTGGCCCGTGAGATTATATCAAATAAGTATTAGAGCTGCTTCAGATAGACTATAGAGACATTATTTATTTAAAATGTTGTTATTATTTTATATTATACTTGTTCTTGTTTGATTCAATGTTTAAGCAAAACTATTATTAAACATTTATTTTAACAAGAAAGAGTTTAACATTACATATTTCGAAAGAAGAGAAAACATGCAGATGTTGTTGAAATTTTCCAATAAATATTTAGTTTGGCCCACAACTTAGTCCCAGTTTTTAATTTTGGCCTCTGTGAATTTGAGTTTGACACCCCTGGCCTGGATTGTTCCACAGTCTGGAATTAAACGTATCAGTCACTATGGAGACAAGCAAATCATACTGTTCGGTGAAGTGACAGGTCAGATCTGTGGAGACACGAACACTAAAAATAAGGGTTGGGAATCGCAGGGTCCCTCACAAGTTGATACAATACTCGATACATGGCTCATGATACAATATTATCAGGATACGGCAATATTTGCGATAATCGATGTTGAGTTGTGCTCTCGTTGTGTTATTATTTGTGTGTGTTATATAGAGTCTTATGATTTGTATTCATCATGTGAGCGCAAAATCATGAATGGCCTGCACCTGTGAGAATAAAACGAAGTGTGCCTGAATGAGGTGATCAAACAAAAAGAGAATATACCGTGAACTGTGTTTTCATGGTCCCGATAAACCCTGACAACAATCGATATATTGCACATGGTACTCTGTGTGCTCTGTGTGACTCTACTCCCTGAGAAAGCTCAATGTGTGCAGAAACGTCTTGGAGATCTTCTGTGGTGTCTGTGGTGGCAGTGCCCTGGACTTGGCTGTGGTCTGCTGAGGGAGCAGGACACTGGGCCGACTGACAAACTGATCCGTAAAGCCGGTCACATGATCATCTGTGAGCTGGAGACATTTGTTACAGTGAGGGACTGGAGGACATTGGACAAACTGCTCTCCATCGTGGACACTCCTGCTCACCCACTGCACCGGACTATAGAGGGACAGATAATACTCCCTACAACTGTACAACAACTCACTCACTGTTCCAGACTATAGAGCACAGGTGTCAAACATAAGGCCCGGGGGCCAGATCCGGCCCTCCAAGACCTTAAATCTTTGGCTGATTTTCTACTAAACATTTGATAATATTTTCTACATTAAAATATTGGTAATCTGTGGACATCAGAGGACAGATAATACTCCTACAACTGTACAACAACTCACCCACTCCCAGACATAGCAGGACAAAGATAATACTCCCTACAACTGTACAAAACTTAACTGGAACGATCTTTTGAGGGACCGATAACACTCCTCTACAACTGTACAACAACTCACCAAAATGTCCAACTATAGAGGGACAGAGAGATAATACTCCCTACAACTGTACAACAACTTACCCACTGGACCAGACTATTAAGTTGACAGATTGATAATACTCCCTACAACTTGTACAACAACTCACCCACTGCACAGACTATAATGAGGGACAGAAATAATACTCCCTACAACTGTACACAACTCACCACTGCCAGACTATAGGGACAGATAATACTCCCTACAACTGTACAACAACTCCCACTGTTCCAGACTTATAGAGGGACAGATAATACTCCCTACAACTGTACAAAAACTCAGCCTTATGTAACAGATAATACTCCCTACAACTGTACAACAACTCACCACTGTTCCAGACTATAGAGGGACAGATAATACTCCCTACAACTGTACAACAACTCACTCACTGTTCCAGACTATAGAGGGACAGATAATACTCCCTACAACTGTACAACAACTCACCACTGTTCCAGACTATAGAGGGACAGATAATACTCCCTACAACTGTACAAAAACTCAGCCTTATGTAACAGATAATACTCCCTACAACTGTACAACAACTCACTCCACTGCACCAGACTATAGAGGGACAGATAATACTCCCTACAACTGTACAACAACTCACCCCCTGAACCAGACTATAGAGGGACAGATAATACTCCCTACAACTGTGCAACAACCCAGGCTTATGTAACAGATAATACTCCCTACAACTGTATAACAATTCACCCACTGCGCCAGACTACAGAGGGACAGAGGAGCTCATTCTCCAACAGGCTCCTACAGTGAGAGATAAAAACAGGACTACATTCAAACTATAATACTCCCTACAACTGTACAACGACTCACGCTTATGTAACAGACAATCCCATGTCCTGTCAATCATCATATCATTGTTGCTCTGTCTTCCTGTGACCTCTTGTATAAAGCCGTGATTTGATCTTTTATTACTTATTTTTTTATTTTAGTTTGACTTGTACATTTATTTATTCACAATTATGTCTTATTTTACCAGTCTCTTGCTCTTTTTTGCTACTTATTTAGAATTTATTATTACCATTTTTATACAATTTATACTAAATCTAAGTCTTAGTTTGCTGTTTTTTTAAGACCCAAAACATTTTAGCAACGGCATTTCTTTGTTAAACCACTTGTTGTGCAAAGATAATATAAAACATGTCTATTTTAAACATTAAAACAGTGAATATGTGAAGTGTACAGCATAAAAAAAAGTTTTATTTAAATAAACAACAAACTCGTCACAAAAATTCGCTAAAAGATACTAAGAAATTTTCGATACTGTATCATCAAATTTAAATATCACTATATATCAATATTTCAATGTTTTTTGCCCTAAAGAATTTTTCAATACAATTAAAATTTTTAATGAAATAAATACATGTTTTGCATTGTCTAAATGAAGTATCAAAAATCAAACTGTGCAAACAGTGTACATGAAAACATTATGTCTTATTTTACCAGTCTCTTGCTCTTTTTGCTACTTATTTAGAATTTATTATTACCATTTTTATACAATTTATACTAAATCTAAGTCTTAGTTTGCTGTTTTTTTAAGACCCAAAAACATTTTAGCAACGGCATTTCTTTGTTAAACCACTTGTTGTGCAAAGATAATATAAAACATGTCTATTTTAAACATTAAAACAGTGAATATGTGAAGTGTACAGCATAAAAAAAAAGTTTCCTATTTAAATAAACAACAAACTCGTCACCAAAAGGATCGCTAAAAGATACTAAGAAATATTTGTCGATACTGTATCATCAAATTTAATATCACTATATATCAATATTTCAATGTTTTTGCACAGCCCTACTAAGAATGTTTTTCAATACAATTAAAAAGCCTTTAATGAAATAAATGTGAGACGTTAAATGCCATACTGCCGAACATGCCACGGAGATGTTATTGCATTGTCTGCTATTTGTGGCGCTATCAAAGTTTATGAAGTGATTTGATTTTGATGTGCTCTGACCTCGCCGAATGAACTCTCTGATCAAACTCGGCCTTGAGGCGATTTCACGACTCGGCCAATGCCACGAAAATCAAAAAATCTTTAAAAAAAAACCCCTAAAATTCAGCATTGTGTCACAGGGGACCGTCGTCCAGCTCAGAAGAGGAGGGCAAAGCTAAGGCTACTATTTCGTCAGATAATGCGGAGTCTCATTGGGGGAGCGTTGCCTGAAGCTGTTTTCGTATCGATGTAATGTAGTGTAAAATGGAAGGACTTTAAACCTGTGGACTCGGTTTGGTCCGAAACACACAGTTTAATTTGAAGAAGATGGTCGCTCCTGGCAACTCGGACTACGCCAGCCGCCGCTAATGCTAATGCTAGCGCCTGATCCGTACTCGAGGGAGCTGGGCACAGGGAGGACACGAACTTGGTCAAGGCTGGATTCAATATTAACATTGCTACTGCTACTTTAAAATGCAAGATGTTGAAATGTGTCCTTGTTGAACTCTACAGTGAAGGTAAGGATTCAGTAATACTCTGCTTTCATTTCTGTATTTCAAAACTCAGTGGGTCAAGTTAAAGTATAAATGATTTATAACTCAAATATCTCAAAAACAGAACTCTTTATTGTAAGTTTACTGCCAAGAATGTCCCACAGTGTGACGTTAAACAGCTCTACCTTACATTTATTGATTTATAGTTGGTTTTATAGCTCAAAAATACCTTGAAAAACAAGCATTCTGTTTGTGAGCAGAGTCGCCTCTCCACAGATCTGACCTGTAACCAGTGTTGGGAAGGTTACTTTTAAAATGCATTCCCCTACAGATTACAGATTAAATACCCCAAAATGTAGTTTGTAACGTAATCCATTAAATTACTTAAAGTGAGTAACGTAATCTGAATACTTTGGATTACTTGATTTGCTGTAGAGAAGCAAAGACGAGGAAATCGTAACATAAGATGTTTTATCTGCTAAAAGAAAATAAAAAGCCCAGACTTTACTTAACCATACTAAAAAATATTATTGATAGAAGAGGAGGAGACGCATTAAATCCTGTTTCAGTCCTGGTTTAGTCCTGGTTTAGACCTGGTTTTAGTCTTGGTTTAGGTCTAGTTTAGACCTGGTTTAGTTTCCGGCAATGAGTGGAAACAGGAAAATACTGCCATGTAATCGATTTATTTCAACAAAGTAACAGTAACTGTAACTGAATACAGTTACTCATGATTTGTACTCTGATTATGTAACTCCGGTACATGTAATCTGTTACTCCCCAACACTGGATGTAACTTTGTTTTGATTTCCCTGAAGATAGAAAAGTTTAATGTCATACTGTGAAACTTTCCAGATGAAGCAGTAACATCTCCAAGGAGAGAAGTATTTGTTGGACTCCCCACAAGAAAAGTTGCACATTTAAAGCAATGTTACGTAACTTTGTTAATGTGAAAGTCATCTGCGTGATCTCATGTGAACAGAAGATTAAAACCATACTTCAAAACATTCTCCATTGAGACAGAGGAGCTTTATGAGACATTGTGGAATATTATAGCCAAAGGAACAGCATGAAAACCCTGGAAACAAGCAGAAACTAGAGCAGGGGTCTCCAACCTGTAACTCGGGAGTAGGATTGGGTAGAAATACAGTATTACAGTATCCTGCGATATCAAAAAGTAGCAACGGTATCAATTTCATTACTGTCATTTTAAAAATCTGCGGCGCATAAGGACCTAATATAATATTATAATTTGTTGATACCTACATTTGTTTGCTCAGCACAAATGAATGTGTGGTTGTAGTTTCAATTTAATGTTATCACTAATAGTGTTTCTTTTAACTGTGCGGTGAGATGATGTTTGATTAGTTTTGTTCTGTTGTCAAGCGAATTGGTCTCAAAAAAATAAAAAATAAAATACTAGTGCTTCCACAATTTGGCAGCATTTTGGCTTCAGGCACACATTTGTTTACATTTTACAGAAACAAAACTTAAAACCACATGGCTCATTTGTGTAAACTGTAAGTGCTCTTTGTGTTGCTGATGCGGTTCAGCTTCTGTCGGACTAAAGGACTCGACTCAGTGGATTATATCTGTTCTCTCTCTGACAGAAGATGTGCTGCTGATGGTGAGTCTGTTCTGAGTGTGTATCGTGCTGGAGATGATTCATGTGAAACTTTTCAGAGATTATAAGTCTGCAGGTCATACACATAGACCGTACAGCGATGTGGCTTCGTACTAAAACGTTTTGGTTATATGGTAACACCATATACCCTGGTGAAATCCTGAGAAGATTTGACAGTATCAAAATTTGGATACCTCCCAACCTTATTTAGACCCCTGAACTAGAGTGATTCAAAGCTTAAAAAAGAAGCTTCTAATTTTCATCTGTTGTTTGACTAAAAAGTTACATACTGGGGCTTTAAGGGAAATAACTCAAAAAGAAAATATGTTGGCGTAGTAATGTAGTAATTGTGGATTTGGTGACTATAATAATGGAAAAGTATCGATAGCAACAAGTACTCACAACAACAACGACAACAACAACAACAACACAACAACAATAACAACCACAATAAGAACTACTACAACCCCAACAACCACCACAACTACAACAACTACAACACAACCACAACAACAACAACAACAACACAACCACAACAACAACACAACAACAACAACAACAACAACAACAATAAAAACAACCCAAACAACCACAAAAACCACCACAACAACCGAAACAACCACAAAAAACAACAACAACAACTACCACAACAATAAAAACAACCCAAACAAACCACAAAAAACCACCACAACAACTACCAAAACAATAAAAGCAACCCAAACTAGAAAAGCACTCAGAGAGCGCAGACCTCCGCCAAGGACTACCCCCATTTTTTATATAAATTGCGATAAAATCAGTCTTCTGGATCAGATCCGGATCAGCCTTTGGAATATGAAAGAGGATCCCATTGTCCATCCCTGAGTCAAATTTCATGGGGTTTGGTCAATAATTAACCGAGATATTGAGAAACAAAATTTTTGGCCCCATTTACCACAATGTTAACTAAAATTTCAAAGTGATCCAGAATCCAGGATTTCTTCCGGATCACCCCCAAAATGAAATCAGTTCTTCCTTTTCACATTTAAAACAAATCCTGAAAATTTCATCAAAATCGGTCCATAACTTTTTGAGTTATGTTGCTAAAAGACAAACAAACAAACAGACAAACGCCGGCAAAAACATAACCTCCTTGGCGGAGGTAAAAACCACAAAAACCACCACAACAACAGTATATTTCAATACATACCCAAGGTTCTCTTACAGTACAATACAGACCTGTTTATATTTAGAGTAGTAGTAGTAGTAGTAGTAGTTAGAGCTGAATGAGTGACCTTTAATTGCAAATATTCTTTACAGAGCTACTTTTGAGTCTACACTGCGTGAGTATGGTGTGTCCTTATCCCACTCTCATTGTTCTGATGAAGACATGTCCGGCTTCACTGTAAAACTCGGGCCCAGGCTCTCACTGTAAACACAAGGCCAAATGTCTGTGTACTCTGTCTGGTCTAAACAAATCTATTGGATTTTCAGCAGGTAAAGGTTGAATCTCCGGAGGGAAGTGCGATAAACAAAGCACTTTCTTTTGTTATGTTCAGTTTTAAGCTGTACTGTTTCACTTTTTGGTTGGCCGTCCGTCACCTGCTTGTTTCTGTGGATATGTTATTGCTCAGTCTGGAATGTTCCGCAGTACGACATTAAACAGATCTATATTTTTTGTTACATTACAGTGGTTTTATAGCTCAAAAATACCTTGAAAAACAGGTATTCTGACTGTGAGCTGAGTTGTCTCACAGATCTGACCTGTAACTTGGTCTGGTTTGGTTTCCATGATGATAGAAAGGTTTAATGCCATACTGTGAAACATTCCAGACAAAGCAATAACATCTCCATGGAGAAAAACATATGATGGACCCTCCACAGAAAGTTACATAAAGCACCTTTAAAATGGTCTCTATCTTAAAAATACTAAATACAGCGGCAGCTAACACGCTGGTTTTAATGATGATGCATAGTGCAGGTTTAAAAACATTACAAAACCCAAGCCAGAAACCTTGCAATAAATTACAATAAAAGGTTGATATTAAAACCTGGAATGCTTCACAGTATGGCCTTTAACTCGTCTATCTACATTTTTACCACACCAACAGAATTTTCCAGTAACGTTCCACAATTTGGCTTTCAATTTATAAATAATCCATCTCCTTAGTCTAATGAGGTTCATTTGGTCTTCTGATAATTGATGTCATTCGGTTATTTTTTCAGACCAAGAGTTTGTTTTTATACATGACAGTTTCGACTGCTCACTTGTGGTCTTCCTCAGAGTCAAGTGATGTTTCTGTGACATGTTCGTTCAGCCTGATTTAAACAGGTTTTGCCGCTGTCTTCCTACCGGTGGAGGCAGGACGACAGCGCCATCTGCAGTCCGACTTCTTCAGGACAGTATCCCAGGTGTGTGAGAGTAAAAAAGCCCCCTCGTCTCGGTTTATAGTCCTGCGGGCACGTTTCTGTATTTTGATTGCCTCTTTAATCCAGCGACGATGTTTGTCGTCCTCTGTCCCATTGATGTTTGCTCCGTCCCAGCAGATGGCGCTGTCGTCCTGCCGCCACCTGTAGGAAGACAGCGCCAAAACCTGTATACATCAGCTGACCGGACACTCTGAGGAAGATCGCTAGGGAGCAGTCAAAACTGTCACGTATGAAAACAAACTCTTGGTCCGAAAGAAGAACCTAATAACATAATCCATCTCCTTGGTGACGTTACCAGTCCATGCTGCAGGTCAGCTCTGTGGAGAAGCGAGCCCACTCATCACCGACAGAAAGGTTTCATAATGCACCTTTAACACAGCGTTCATCATTATCGGTCTTACGTTACATTTACCACATGGCATGTTGGCTTTACTTTTACTACAGGCTGAAATAGCTGAAAGACATTGTCCTTGTGTGATCGTTACGTTATAATTTTGAGGTTTTAAATTGCAATTTTCATTTACAACTTAATAAAAGAGACACTATCAAATCCTATTGTCTACTTAAATGTATCACTCATTAAGGAAATAAATTGGAGAATGAAGCGAGTACAGAGCAGTGGGCGAAAACGAGGGCTGATCTGCAAAATGGCGTCTTGAATATGAGCGATTAAAGCTAAATGCAACTTCAGATGAGTAAATGGTGTGGGAAAACAACTATAGCTGTAAAAGCTTTGAAAAGTCAATTTTCCACAATAGGCCCGCTTTAAGAACAAAATACTATGATTTCTTTTCTTTGAGGCTATTGTAAAATAACACACTTATACTTTTATACTTCCTTCCAGCTTCGGCAATGCATTTACTCCATTCCCAAATCCTCTTATGCTTGTTTACGTCCATTGATCCTGCTCTAATTTGTTTTCCGTCTCTTACTACCGAAATCTCTATACCCTCCTCAGATCATCCACTGCTGCTCCTTCGTTTTAATCTCTTTCTTCACACTTTGTTCATTTTTCTTGGACGTTGTTGCCAGTTCATCCGTCAGCGCTGGACTCACTCATCTGCTCCACTGGCCTCGTCTCCAGCTCACCCCATTCATTGCCCCACTCCGAAGACAAAAGACTGAGATGAAAAGTGTTTTGCAAGAGATCAGTTCTGAAGTTTCCAAAAATGGGCCGCATTCGTCATCTCGATGCGTTCTCAAATGTCTCCACAGCGCTGCATGGGCTTAATCAGAAATAGCTGGTGAAGAGAGAGAAATTAGTGAAGTGCCTTTGGAAATGTAGGTCACTGAAGAGCCAGAGTTGTTCAATTAATGTGAGCGTGACGATGTTGTGTGACAGGCACGTCTCAAACTGCGGATTAATATTTGTGGATTTTAAAGACTTTTAACCTTTTTAAATGTAGATGAATAGCAATTTGTTGGATAATTGATCAAAATTAAAGGTGGTGACCTCTCTCGTGAGTGATCCATCATCTTGTCTCCATGGAGATGTTGTTAGTTATCTTGCATGTATTTAATTACAAATGTTTTTTGGTTTTTTTGCCACGTTTACATGAGAGCTTTAATTCTGAATAAAATGTATTTAATTCTGAATAAAAATTAATTCCACTTTAAAAGGAGCATGTAAACACTTCCTAATGACAATGATTATTTGGGATTAAACTTAATTCTGAAGTAAGTGGGTGGTTTATTCCAATTTTAAAGCCCAATGAATTTATTCCTTGATCATGTAAACGTTTATTCTTTTTAAAAATAATTCAGGTTGTTCAGTGCAGGCTCGTTGGGTCGCCCTTCTGACGTGATCTGGATGATCCAGCTCCACCAGTCCTCTCTTCGGACTTTCATCCACTGCTCTTTGGTTTTGTGAGCGGGATGTGGGAGTGGGCTGAGGTAGAGCAGCCGTTGACTCAGTTTGTCTTCTTCCTCCTTCTCTGACACTCTTCCCTTCTCCTCCTCAGCTGACAGACGTAAAGCGTGATGAGAGACTTCTCGCACTGCTGCTTCATTATCATCAGAATGACTGTGAAAAAAGTTTGTGTCAGGTTTGTGTCCGTGGTCTAACGACAAACCGAGATGACAAAAAAGTCGGTAGCAGCTGAAGTGTGTGTTTTCTTTTGATAGACATAAATATTAGTGTCGTAGTACTTAAGAATGGTCTTGGTCTTGAGACCAGCCTCGAGACCATTTTTGTGTGGTCTTGGTCTCGTCTCAGTCTCAAGCGCATTTGGACTTGGCCGTGTCTCGGACTTGAAGGCATTTGGACTCGGTCTTGTCTCGGACTTGAGGTTTGAAACTCGGTGAGTGTGATCATATTTCATTACGGCCACTGTTGTTGGCAATTAAGAAAACAGGTTTAAAAATCTACCCACTATCTTCACTTTGAAGCAGTTTTCTCTTAAATGCCAGTAGAAGTTGGCTCAGTGAAAACTGGGTGAGGGTCCAAAAAAGGGGTTCAAGTGCAGTACAGTTTGCCTGGCTTATTTTAAGTTTAAATTAACATTAATAGATAGAATGTAGATAGATTTATTAAAACACTGCCAAAATAACTGGAAAATACAAACAAATGTCAAAAATGACAAAGATGGTCTTTAAAAGTCTTGGTCTTGTGTTGGTCTCGACCTTTAAAAGTCTTGGTCTTGTCTGGGTCTCAGGACCCATTGGTCTTGGACAGGTCTTGGTCTCAATTCGTGCGCTCGACTACAACGCTAGTAAATATGTTCGTGTCCCTGTGCAATCAGAACCTTTCTCGACCCCCAGGCATTGAGCTAAAATTAAATAAAGCTGATTTAAAGTGTTTTCCGTGTAAAGCTCAATCTGGAATTACAATTTCCATGTGAACTTGAAGGAGAATATTTTAATTCTGAAGTATTTAATTCAGAACTATTAATTCGGGATTGAAAAACATCATGTAAATGTGGCCACTGTGGAATATTTAAAAGTCCTAAATCACGCAGAATTTACTCTTGTGGGCTTTTTCATATTGGAATGTTGTTACCTAATCAGAAACATACCTGAAATTCTGTTTTATGTCATTCACACGATTGAGTAGCACTTTATTATTAGTCTGTCTAGACCTGCAAAGCTCAAATGAACAGCTGCCTTTTTCCTTAAGTTTAGAAAAATATTGGCTGTTCCAGGGCTTAAATCATCCAAATGATTCTAGTGAAGGTGTTTGGAGTTTAAAAACACGGTGGAGCTTTCTGTTTGAGACAAGAACTTGGCCTAAATGTGCAGGATTTAAGCGTTAAATATGTGTGAATGAAACAAAACACAACTCTAGATCTGTTTTTAATGAGAACACAACATTATTACATAGATCAGAAAATAGCGTAATGTGGGTCTTTTAATGTTATGTTACAAATACTATTATCCTACTCCCTTTACTGTTAACGTGGTCTAAAAATAACACAGAAAACCCATTGTTGTCCGATGCTAATGAGCTCCTATAGCGCGTTGTGGCTCAGGGCTCAGAGTTACACTGATCCTCTGTAGTTATTGCAGCACATGGTCGTGATCAGTCTGGACCCAAGCCAAACTTTCAGGTCAAATCTGCACAAAGCCGCTCCACTCGCTCCCAATTAACCACACACAAGCATTTGAAGGAACTGCCGGCGTATTTATAGCCACGTGAGCCAGTTAGCGCAACAACAGTGCACGTAGTTACCGCCGCTCGTGACATTTGCTCGAGTCAATAACAGCGCCTGGATTCAAATAAAACAACAACTTCACACGTTCTTATGAATCTATGTTTACAGAGTCGATATTGTGCTAGTTTCCTTATCATAAACTTGGAGTTGTGTTTTGTTTCATTCACACATTTTAGCTGAAACACAATTTAAACATAAAAAAAGCTTTTGGACATCGGCTCTGCATTTTTTTTTTCTACTTTTAATTGCTTTTCCTTGCATTTGCCTCTCTTCAAGAACTTTGGTGTGCGTTTTCCGTTTCATTTCATTCACACGAGATTAACACACAAACTCTACATTTTTAGTTCTTCTCTCAAGCGGAAAACACTCTGTTCCACCGTGTGATGTGTGGACATGTGGTGATACAGGAAGTGCTCCACATCTTCAACAGAATCATTTGGATGATTTCAGTCCTGGAATTGCCAGTCTCTACTAAATTAAAAGGTGAAAACTAACTTGAAAACTACCACTACATGACATCACAAGGTGGAACAGAGCGTTTTGAGTGATATGGTGATGTAGACAGACTAATAATCAAGGTTCAATGTGTGGATGAAACAAAACATAATTCCAAATATGTTTTTGAGGAGGTAACAGCATTATGACATGACTTAAAGCTCACAAGAATCAAAGTGAAGATCCATTAAGGCTGCGTTCAGACTGCAGCCTGAAGTGACCCAAATCCAATTTTTTGGCCTCTATGTGACCTGTATCTGATCTTTTAATGACAGTCTGAACGACACAGATCCGATGTTTTTCAAATGCGACCCAGGCCACTTGGATATGTGCTCCTGAAACCGATACATATCTGATCTTTTGACATGCGACTTCAGTCTGAACGGCCAAAGCGCATTCATCCGACCTACACGTTATCAACAAGCCACAAACGTCACTATTCTGCGCTGAAGTAGGCAAAATTGTTAATGAACTCCGTGTCACTGAAGCGAAGCACATCACCACTCACCACTCTTGGCTACGTCTCCACATCCACACGTTTCTTTCAATGGACGTCACTGCTGCTGCCCCACAAAACACCACGGCCAAAAACCTCGTCCTTCTCCTTCTCAATCTCCTCCTTAAAACAAGTAAGTTGTTCATGTTCTGGCTCCGGTACGAGAGGAACTTTAAAATCTCCAGGTGCTCAATGCTCGTGTCCATGTTTGGACAACTTCCGTAAACACAGAGACGCTCGCTGCGGTTGACGTCGTCGTGTCTCCAGTGTCACATGCGGGACACTTTCGGGCCGTTTAATGTTCACACTGGAGTCACATACAAGTCACATTTAATTGGAAATGTGAACGACCTCGCAAAAACATCGGATTTCACAAAAAAATCGGAATTGAGCGTTAAGCCCTGCAGTCTGAACGTAGCCTAAGTGACTTTTTGGTTATTAGTCAGTCGCCTGCTTGTTTCTGTGGAGATGTCATCGCTCTACCTGGAATGTTCCAAAGTGTGACATTTGTTACGTGCCACAAGTGTCTAGGGGGCGGCACGGTAACTGAAAAAGATATTAAAATAAACCGGGTGTGGAACAAAAGCTGGAAGCGTGGCAGTGTCAAAAAGAAATAATATTTATTACAAAAAAGTGCTAAAAAAGGTGTACAAAAGTCAGATAACGATAACACAAAAACAAACAACTAAGGCAGCTGCAGCGGTGGATCCACTGGTCACTCTTCTTGTGGCAGCTCCGGGCTTTTATACCCCCACTGATCAAGCGGACCAGGTGAGGCAGATCAGAGGGGCGGATCCGAGGTGGGTGGATGTGAGGTGGGTGGAGGCAAGGCCAAACAAAACTAGAACAATGTCCGTCACAACGTTAAACTCTACCTTACTTTAAAGGTTGTATGGAGGATTTTTTTTTGTTTCAAATTGTCAATGATAGCATTATAGAGGTGCAGTAGCCTTGTAATTATGATGACCAAAAAAAAAGAGAATAAAAATTCATCAACTCTGGACGTGGTGGGGCTAAACATTTGCCAATAGATAACGACACTGCCTCGTTATCTGTGAGCTGACAGGCTGTCAATCAATCTCCCTACGTTTCTAGCGTAACTGACTTGCCTGCGCGCGCCGGTACGTGGTTTACGTACGACTGTCACGCAGTCCACAGACGCAAGCCGCACAGACGCTGTTTACTCCACCAACGCAACAGTTCTTAGCGGCTTTTTTTGACCTATATCTTCCTCGCAGTTCGCACAAAGTTTGTTGCAATGGCGACAAGAATCCAGGAGCAGTTCGCCGCAAAAGAAAGTCCGTTTTTGAGGTCGCTGAAAGAAGAAGACAAGGGGAAAAGCAGCGAAGCCAAACTAAGGTGATTCTTGAAGATTCATTCCAGCGATGGCGCGACTGAAGCAGACGCAGGGTCTAAAGACTGACGCACTGGTCGCCAAATTACTCCTGGACAGGTCACTTCTGCTTATTATGAAAACGTACTTTATTTCCAAGAGTTAGACAAACGTTTTTCAGGACACGAAAGCGATATCCTATGTCTGAAAACGTAATTTTCAAGGCAAAGAAAGAGTCCGCTTGCTGCTGCGTGTTGTAGCTAGTTCATTCGCACTGAATCTCCGCGCAACCTTCTCTGCTCCCCTTTCCTGCTCCTGTCCCCGCTGCCCGATCCGCTCTTCTCCCTGCTCCTCACTTCTCCGTCTTGCCTAACCAACACTGTAGTTAGTTGTTTACAAGTCATGTGCAGCGCACCGGCTGTAAACAAACCTGTTTCTGGCGTAAGGAGGAGGCGGGAGGAGGCGTTTCTACGTAGGAGCTGTAGGGGAGGGGGGGTGGTTTCACGCATGCGCAACATTTGAAAAAGGACAAACAGTCGCTGGATTTCTCGTTCCTTGGAAAATCCTCTATACAACCTTTAAGGCCCTGTTTACACGTACATGGGTATTTTTAAAAACAGAGACAGTTCCCTTTGTTTGTACTCATCTTTTACACGCAAATGAAGAATTCACCTCTGAAAATGAATCTTTCTAAAAACTCCAGCGAGAGTGGAGATTCTGGAAAACTACGGTTTGGCATTTGCATGTAAAGTTAGATAAATGAAGTTGAGCTGACGTGTCAAAAGTGCGACTAATGTTTACCTTTTGCTCTGATGATGATGATGAAGCATTCAGAGCAGCAGTCGCATTTCTTCTGGTGCAAACATTTTTCATTTGCGCACACAGCTGATGTTTCGTATCCATGACCAGAGACGAATGAGGCTCAGAGGTCTGTGAATTTACCACTTCTTTAACAGATCTGTGGAGAGGCGAGCCCACTCAGTAACGCACGTTTATCAAGGTATTTTTGAGCCATTCTTACAACTGGAATGAAATAAATGCTACAGGTTTGAGTCTAATCCAGGTGCCGCCCAGAAACTTTGCGTAGTTATGCAGGTTGATGTAAACGAAAACTTTTTTGAAAACGATGCTGTGTGCACGATGTTTTTTTGGAAAACAGATGGAGAGAAATATTTGTTAACGTACTCAGCTGTGTCTAAATGTAGCCCAAGGATTTTAAAGCCCAAAAACATCTAGAAAAACAGGTATTCTGACTGTGAGCAGGGTCACCTCTCCACAGATCTCACCTGTAAAGAAAGCTTTAATGCCATACTGTGAAACATTCCCGACGAAGCAACAGCATCTCCATATGACAGACCTGCCACCAGAAAAACGACACAATGCACTTTTAATCATTCCTCCTCCTGCTGTAATAATAATATTGTCTACAGCCCCGAGTGTTTCTCACTGTGCAATTAAAAATACAAGTTTAATGTTTAATACCCTGCAAAGTTTTCTTACTTACACATATCATTTAACACCTTTGAAATCACATTTGAGTGAGCGCGAGCCCGAAAGTCTTTCTCAACTCCAATTATTCACCGAAACTGTGGCGAGGGAGACTCAGGCTAAATGAATGTGGTGGATCATTTTGGTTTATGAAGCATTGGGCGATTTCACTTTAAAACATAATGATCCAGGAGGAGGAGGAGGAGAGAAATGAGAAGCACTTTCTGGAACCGTGACTGACTTTACGGGTTTGAGAGATGCGGTTTTAAAGCTCGATTAACATTTTAGCGTTTGAACCTCCTCCTCCTCCTCGTCTACTTTTTTTGGAAACTGTCTCTGTGGTCAGTGATGGAGAGAGGAGAGGAGAAGGGCGGCCATGTTGGTGTGGGATAAAAAAAAAAAAAAAAAAACACAGAGCTCTTTGGAATTGTGTTTTAATGGTGGAGTTAACATGTAGGTCAATGGAAGCAATAAAACGTAGCTCTGAATTAGTCACAGTGATTCTTGTAAATATATTCATTTTATTCAGGAAGTTGCCGTGGGCGACGCCATCGTCAGTCAGGTTGTATCATTTTCCATGCGGCTGATGATCATAACAGGAAATACGTTCGATTGATACTTGATGCAGCCGGTTTCATCAACGTTTCCTGGAGGTGTGACGCTAACCGGAGGCACTGCTCTGTTTGAAACACTATTACTTAGATTTGACTTTAATCTGATCTTATATATGGACCCAGTCAAGCAGAAGTAAACAGCAAGGCCAAAAATTCAAGTTAATGCATCTGATATAAAAATGTATTGAACAGATACATATGTACTCTAGTTTATGAAACTGTTTACCTTTTTTCTGTACCATTTTTGGTTCTAAAGTTACATATGTTTTAAACAGACCATGTATGAAACATGGAACAAAAATTATTTCCCAAATTTCAAAGACCTGCAAATCATGTAAATAAATGGATGTATTTCATCATATCTTGTGTTATTCCATCTTTGAACTGTTGATGAAGGTACTTTTTTTTTTTTTTTTAATGTATTTAAAATGATAAAAATTTGCTTGGAAGGACTGACATATTTTATAGAAATAGTTTCCTTTCATTTTGAAGTAATATTAAAGTATTTGGAAGAAAAAAGCGACAAATTATGCAAAATCCTGCACCTTCTACTTGCTTGCACAATTTTCCCTCCGTTACTTTTCCCTCCGTTACCATGACCTTTCTTAATAAAAAATCTCATTACTCAAAAAGTAAGAGGTTTTTCAACCTAATCTTGTACCATGTGGTAGAAAACTATATGAAGCAAATATTCAAACCAGTTTGTTAAGGATATGTAAGTGAGAACCAAGAGTTATCACTGTTTGTATTTATTGCCCAAAAAGTGCTGCATATTTTATTCCCTCCGTTACCGACATGAGTTTTAAAATTTTTTGTCAACAACTTGAAAGAATATCACAGGTTTAACTTTACCCTGTTGGAGTGTAACTCTTTCCTACATTCTGATACTTTATTTATTTCAATAGTCCCTCTAGTTTCTGAATAAGAGCTATTTGAATGTAAAAAATCTGCCCCTGTTACCGCTTGACCGGACCCATATTTTATATTTTAACGCAATTTTACCTTAAAAAACAGATTTAAATGGAGCTAAAACAAGTGATCTGTTTGTGCTGTTGAACAATTATTCTATAGGGGTGCGCAAAAATATCAGAATATCAACATATCGTATCGTTTAATGTGATACACCGTGAGAAAACAATATCTAGGTAAATTAAAATGACTTAAATTAAGAATATTTGACTTTATTTGAGTAGATTCAACTTGACAAGTAAAATTATCTACCAATGGAATAAGTGTGTTTGTCTTAATTTAAGCAACACTCAATTTTGTTTCTTATTTTAAGTGCAAAAAGTAGTTGTTTTTCTTATTTTAAGTGTAGCAAGATGTATTTTCAATCAATCAATCAACAACTTTATTAATCCCAAAGGGCAATTCAGTTCACACATCTCTGGTCGTGCACAATCTATAAATAATAAAAGAAAAAGAAAAACAGACATCATACATTCACACCTCAGTGTATCAGGGACACAAGGGCAAATTCACTTTCCATTAAAAAGCTTTATGGCAGGAGGAATAAAAGATTTGGCGTAGCGGTTGGTCTTTTGCTGTGGGGTGACATGTCGCCTCCCAGAGCACATTTGCATTTTCATACTTTAAGTACAAAAAGTCTTGTTCCATTGGCAGATAATTTAACTTGTCAAGTGACATTTTCTCAAATCCTGATCAGTCTTTCTTAATTCAAGTCATCTTAACTTGACTGTTTTGTTTTTTGTAGTCTACAGTATCAATATCATAGGCTGCTGTATTGATATATATTTTTTGATATATTTTACTAAATTATTTTGTTACAGAGCTACAGTTTTGTTGCTTATTTAGAGGAAGGAAATTCATTTATGCAACACATTTGACATTTTCACTGTTTTGATGATTAAAATGTTTGTGTTTCATATTAACTTTGCACAAGAAGTGGTTTGACAAAGACTTTTAGTGTCACAGCCATGATTTTTTTATTTTTATTTTTTATTGAACCGCGTCTAATCAATTTGAAATATATAACATCGAATTGAAAGCTCACTGTATCGAGGTATGTATCGTATTGGCAACTTCTTAATGATACCAGCACTATTAGCCAAGTTTTTCAGTTAGTCACTCGCATTTTTGTGTGTGTGTGTGTGTGTGTTTGTTCCAAATCAAACACCTAAACATGAAAGCTTGTATTTTTTCTGTTATATAATATCCAAATATTGATATATTGCAACATTTAATGTGGTGATACAGTATTGATATCGTGGACTGCTGTACTGGTATATTGGCAAGAGTTTTTTTTGGTGCATTTTATTAAATTATTTTGGTACAGAGCTACAGTTTTGATTCTTGTTCAGAGGAAGGAAACTCGTTTATGCGACACATTTGACATATTCACTGTTTTGATTAGTAAAATGGGCATGTTTCACATTCACTGACACACAAGAAGTGGTTTAACAAAGACTTTTAGTATCACAGCCATGATTTAGTCTTTCTTTTTTTACTGAACCGTATCTAATTGATTTGAAATATATCATATCGAATTGAAAGCTGGGTTGAAGGAAGTCTGAGAGTCCCTGCTTAGGCTGCTGCCCCCGCGACCGGGCCCCGGATAAGTGGACGAAAATGGATGGATGTAATTGAAAGCTCACTGTATCGAGATATGTATCGTATCGTGTTCTATGTATCGAGGTATGTATCGTATCGGCAACTTCTTAAAGATACCAGCCCTATTAACCAACAGTTTTTCAGTTAGTCACTCACCTTTTATTAATTTTTTTGTTAAAAATCAAACACCTAAACATGAACACTTGTATTTTTAGACTATTTTAAAAGCTTTTAATAGTGTTTGCTTACGTGTGCATTGTGTCATCACCAGGGGTGTACAAAAATATCAGAATATTGATATATCGTAACATTTAATGTGATGATACAGTATCGATATCGGGGACTGCTGTACTGATATATCAGCAAGAGTATTTTTTGATATATTTTAGTAAATTATTTTGTTACAGCTACAGTTTTGTTGCTTGTTCAGAGGAAGGAAACACATTTATGCGTTTATTTACTGTTTGGATGAGTAAAATCTACGTGTTTCATTTTAATTTCACACAAGACGCGGTTTAACAAAGACTTTTAGTATCACAGCCATGATTTAGCCATTATTTTTTATTGAACCATTTCGAATCGATTTAAAATATATCGTATCGAATTGAAAGTGCACTGTATTGAGATATGTATCGTATCGTGGGTTATGTATCGAGATATGTATCATATATCGCTCACAATTTTAGTTAAAAATCAAACATGTAAACACTTTTTAATATTTTGTGGTTGTATTTTTTCTTGATTTTCAGACTATTTTAAACGTTTTGCAGTGTTTCTTTATGAGTGCATGGTGTCCATCGTCATGGTAACCGCTGAACATTCGGCCATACAAACATAACAACCCCCCTGGAGTGATGTCTGTTTGCGTGTCGACTTGTTTGTCACATGAACACTTAACATTTTACCCAAATCACCCTACTTAGCACATTTTCGCCGCAGAACTTTTCTGACATTTTCCACTGAAACGAAGGGGATTCCCGCTTAACAGGAAGCGCCGCCACAAAAATAAAAAGCGGTTTAGTCACATTTAGGGGCAAATGTGGGCGGAATGAGATCAGTGTGGACTTAAAAATATAAAGGCACACTTTCAGTATGCTCCCCTCATGATGTCACAAGGCAAAACACAGCATAACGAAGCCAAGATCAAGATGAAGTTTGGAAAAAGCATATTATTTATTCAGTATGTAATAGCGCCTTTAAATCTGGACTTAGGACTACAGTATTCATACCAAACTTCCCTACAAACATGACTACACGCTGACTTGGCTTCGTATCTCCTCCTGTATCCTCCCTCCCGATCTGCCCCCAGCACCAGCGACCCACCCGGCCCATCGACGTGCCCTTTTGCCCACCCGCATACCTGCCCGTAAAATTCCAGAACATTAAAATCCGCCTGTTTCAGCAACTATTTACCCTCAGGTACCTGACCCGGCACAGGACTCTGGCTGCTGTGTCGATATATCGCCAAGAGTATTTTTAGGTATATTTCACTAAATTATTTTGTGTAAGAGCTACAATTGTGTTGACACTTTCACAGTCATATTAAGGGCCTGTTTACACGAGAACAGGGTAAAAACGACAAAATATGTTATCGCAAGTGCCTTTCGTTTAAACGGTGATGGCGTTTTTGGGGCTTAAAAACGCAAAAATCTGAAACCACCCTCCAGAGTGGAAAAGTTGAATACACGCCGCAGTAGCGTTTTCGTCTACACTGCCCAAGACGCAAAACTCTGGTCAGATCTGCTCACGCCGCGTACACGTTTACCTCACATACATCACCACCGAGCCGCCTGGCATGCGTACCTAATCGAATTCCTCACACTTTTACGTCACTGTATGCTCACAGATTTCCTCCTGAAAATGCTCGTCTAAACACAGAATAAAAAGTGTAGACACAACGCCACTTTTGCATCTTCTGTTCAGACCGTCATCATATAAACGCAGCCTTACTTTGCACAAACTTTTAGTATCAGAGCCCCGATTTAGCCTTTTTTTAACTGTTTCGAATTGATTTGAAGTATATCGTATCGAATTGTATTGAATCAAAACAGGTATCGTATCACGGCCTATGTATCGAGGTATGTATCATATCGGTAACTTCTTACTGATACCCAGTCCTATTTGTGTTTCTTACACCACTCCAGACTAAAACATTATGGACTTTTACCAAATACATTTTCATTCTTACTTTTTTAGACTACTACTTGGTACTTGTGGACTTCAAAATATAAAGGCACACTTTCAGTATGCTCCCCTCATGATGTCACAAGGCAAAACACAGCATAACGAAGCCAAGATCAAGATGAAGTTTGGAAAAAGCATATTATTTATTCAGTATGTAATAGCGCCTTTAAATCTGGACTTAGGACTACAGTATTCATACCAAACTTCCCTACAAACATGACTACACGCTGACTTGGCTTCATATCTCGTCCTGTATCCTCCCTCCCGATCTGCCCCCAGCACCAGCGACCCACCCGGCCCATCGACGTGCCCTTTGGTGATCCTATCTGAGGCGTGCGCGGGTTCAGTTCCCCCTCCACCCGTCACTGCCTCGTACAAACGCGCTCTCATATCAGTCATGTCCAACAGCGGATTTCCTCTACTCTAACCCAAACATGCAGCTCGGGCAGAGATACGAGGAAGCACCACTCACTCACTCACACTGGCACTGTTATTCTAGGCTCAGGGAGAGAGGGGGTTTACGCTCACGAGATATATTTAGATCAAGATTATGCGAGATAAAAGGGATGTTGGAAATAGTTTAAGCTCATGTTGTTAAATGTAGAAGTACAATAGAAATCAGCTTTGGACTCATTGCCTAAAAAAGAGCCCTAACCTGGAAGATCATGTTATGTATAGGGTTGAAATTAGTGGTGGAAGATGTAATAAATTTTGTTACTTAAAGAACGCATATTATCCTAAATCAACTTTTTCAGATTTTGATAGTGTTCCCTGGGTATATAAGGTCTGTATTGACTCAAAAAACTAATTTTGGACCATACAATATTTGCAAAGATATATATCTACTTAGACATCTTTCAGTTTCAGTCTAGATATGCCATGTTCATTTTTTTTCTATCTGTCCTGTTTTTTCTGACGTCACTGAAATGCAGAGGAAATCTCCATAAAAGGTGAAACAATTTCAATAACTTCTGCCTAATCGCTCTCCGAGTCCACCAGCTTATTTTTGGTTTGTAGTCCAAGCACAATTCAATTCATTCATTCATTTTATTCATTCATTTTATTTGTTGGAGCAAGGTAAAACAAAATTATCAACAACAATTACAAGAAAAAAAACAAGGATATGTGCATGTACAGATTTGAGACTGGTGCGAAGTAGGATGAAGTTTAAAAACCTCACAAAAGGTTTACACTTTTTTTTTTTTTTTTCACCTTTGGAGTGCTTACCTGACGTATACATTTCATAAATATACACATGCACATACAAATACACATCTAAGATATCCGGTACATATATTCAACATATACACACGCATACATATGCATAACACATATACATACATGCAGAAATATATTTTCGTTTTATGATTGTACAAACTAATAATAACAATAAAGAAGGGAAAAAGGTTATCGTTTATGATCGTACAAAATAAACAATAATGAGCATGAAAAATTTTAGGATTTTTGTGTACGTTTATGGTCGTACAAACTATTAACAGAGATGAAGAAGGCACTAAAGTTTATGAATATACTAAATAAATAGTAATAATAATGAAAATGTAAGGATTTTGGTTTCATTTAAGGTCGTGCAAACTAATAATAATGAAACAAATTTTGAACTTGTTAAAAATGTCGCTGCAGCCTTTTCATCAGGTCTCAAACTATATTAAGAAATAGTTTTACTTTTCAGGCCTATTAAAAAATAAAGTGGAGTTGAAAGTACAGATACTTGCTCTCAGATGTAGAAAAAGCAAAAAGTATATACCTAAAAATGTAGTTAAGTAAAGTGCAGATACCTAAATTTTTTTACTTAAAGGGCCCTTCTCATGCAAAATCAACTTTTCAGAGCTTTCTACCTTCTAAGAGTGATGTGTGGGCCTTGTATATGTCGCCAAAGTGGTTTTTTAGATTGATTCAACGTTTTTTTTTTTTTTTTAATTGCAGTGTATTTCTGCCATCGTCCCACGTGACAACGAACTAAAGCTGCTACAACGATGACGCAGGCAGCTACACCTATGACGTGTTTGATATAGCAGAAAACGCTTTGCAGCCGACCCCCTCCCTCGCTCCATGGCTGACAATTCCCACATGAACATAAACAAAAGCGACAGCATAAGCTCATTCTTCTACACTGCAGTGTACACGATATAATAAGTTTATCTACTAGCATTTATTAATACTTTAACAATCAGTAATGTTCAGCTTCATGCTCCTCAAAGTCATCGTCTGAATCCGGGTCCAACACATGCGGCTGAACGCGATGTAACTCCATGATGAATAAAAGTTTATTCCTGCCGCTATCAGGGTGCACGTCTGTCTCCCCCTCCCTCCCTGAGATGGGCGGAGGAAGGGCGGCTCACTCAGAGCCTACGTCACGTTTGGAGGGCGGAGCCTGTGCTTTCTCAGGACGGGCGGGGGGATGAGCGAATAGTCGGCCTTTCATCGTCCCTGGTCTGTGACTGCCTCCAAGAAATCTGTAAGATTTCATAACTATTGTGTAATGGATGTTCCAAAACCCAAACTGTGCTTGTTTATGTGCAGAAGATACAATGTGAAAAGAGTTATTTTGCATGAGATGGGCCCTTTAAGAACAATACTTTACTACTTTTACTTTATGTTCCACCACTGGTTGAAACGATTAATTGACAAATCATGACCAATCAACTAAAAACACGAGGTTAATCGCTCAAAACTGTAATGTGTCCATATGACTGTGTCTCTCTCGCTCTCTGTAGGGGACATATTCACTCCTGTGGTGAGGCTGTCAGAGACACTGCAGTGCGCTGTAGTACACTCTGTATTCTTACTGTTTCACTGATTAAACTGACAACAGAGAGAGAGGTTTGAACTGAGATACCATGACAGGCTTTCTCTTCAAACGTCCCTTGTTCTACTGCTGTTTTTGATATATTCACCTATAGATGTATGCTATAAAGGGATATGCTATGCTGAATGTTAATGTGTATAAGGCATGTAAGAAAAAACACTCTTTGTTATTGTAATATACTGTGATGCGTGAGCCACTGTGGATCAAAAAAGTGTGTTTAAGCCTATATAATGCTAAAAATAAACAGATGTCAAAAAACATCCTTTTATCATAGTTCCACTGTGGGGCTTTAAGTGACGACACGAGCTGAGGTCTGCAGTCTGATAATGAGTCTGTCCTGGAGCGTGCCGCTGGTGGGAGCAGAGCGGCGCACGGGGCCGGACGGGTCACACGGGGTCTTGAGTGGGCTCTAGTGCAATATTTACGCAATACAATACAACGGGCCAGGAGAGGAGACCGCGTTGAACAATCTGTTTAACGATAAAACCTGTTATTATGGAGAAGTACTGAAGTAACTCTGCAATACTCCACTGCAGTACTTTTCAGACACCATACTTCAGATTTGTGTTGACGGAATTTAAGGATTTGAACGTTTGTGTTTAGGGGTGTGCAAAAATATTGAAATATCGATATATTTTTTTGTTGAATGTGATGATATAGTATCGATATCATGGGCTGATGTCAGAGTCCTGCAAGGGTCCGTTTTTGGAGCCCCGCCCACACCCGTGTAGTTCGGCACCGCACCCGCCCATTAACCCGTGATTTTATCAAAGTTAAACCCGCACCCACCTGGACCCGTTAAGATTCCACCCGTTACCTGCCCGTGCCCCTGATAAATCACACACAAATTAAAAGCTTTCTAACTGAAGCGTCTTTCAGAATACAAATTGAAAAGTTACGACTTTAAGAATTACAATCATGAAATGAAATGAAAGGCTTACCACTTTCTTCAGTACGTTTACAAACTCACAAACGCGACTCGACTGTCAAAACTTGACAGGCTTTATTTACTTTGATGCTGAGCACACACCACGGACTGAACCAGGACTAACCCAGGACTGATTCCCGGACTGGACTGGACTACTACTAACTAGGACTGAAACTAGGACTAAACTAGAACTTAAACAGGGTTTAAACTAGAACTGACCAACCACTGTGCGCCTGCGTTTTCTGTCGAGTGACCACAGGTGAAAGGACCAGCGCAGAGCTACACACTGCACGGAGGTAATTGCTGCAGGCTTGGGGTTCTAACTCTCTCTCTTAAGTCCAAGATTAGTCCTGGAGTAATTCTAGTGTAGTCCTGGTTTAGTCCTGACCCGCTCGTGTGTAATTACAACCCACCCGCATACCTGCCCGTAAGATTCCAGAACATTAAAATCCGCCTGTTTCAGCAACTATTTACCTCGGGTACCTGACCCGGCACAGGACTGGCTGCTGCTGTCGTCGATATATCGCCAAGAGTATTTTTAGGTATATTTCACTAAATTATTTTGTGTAAGAGCTACAATTGTGTTGACACTTTCACAGTCATATTAAGGGCCTGTTTACACGAGAACAGGGTAAAAATGACAACATATTTTATCGGAAGTGCCTTTCGTTTAAAAGGTTAAAAAGGTTTTGGGGCTTAAAAACGCAAAAATCTGAAACCACCCTCCAGAGTGGAAAAGTTGAATACACGCCGCTGTAGCGTTTTCGTCTACACTGCCCAAGACGCAAAACTCTGGTCAGATCTGCTCACATTGTGTATGCATTTACGCCACATACGTCACTACCGAGCCGCCTGGCATGCGTACCCAGTTGGATTCCTCACACTTTTGCATCACTTTTGCGATTTCCTCCTGAAAATGCTCGTCTAAACATGGAATAAAAAGTGAAGACACAACGCCACTTTTGCATCTTCTGTTCAGACCGTCATCATATAAACGTAGCTTTACTTTGCACAAACTTTTGGTATCAGAGCCCCGATTTAGCCTCTTTTTAACTGAACTGTATCGAATCAATTTTAAATATATCGTATGGAATTGTATTGAATCAAAAAAAGCATAGTATCGTGGCCTATGTATCGAGGTATGTATCGTATCGGTAACTTCTTAATGATACCCAGCCCTATTTGTGTTTCTTACACCACTCCAGACTAAAACATTATGGACTTTTACCAAATACATTTTCACTCTTACTGTTTTAGACTACTACTTGGTACTTCTACTTGAGTAATATTGTTATGAAGCAAAGGTACTGTACTAGGGGTCTTGTATATCAGCGTAGAAACTGAAAAGAAAAAAAAAAAGCAGTTCCATGAAAATATTTTAACTTGAGAGTAATAAGACTATTTACAGGCTGTTTTTGGCCCAGAATCTCTCATAATGTTAGACCCTTTATTCATACAAAGCTCTTCAGTAGTGCTTTGAAGGATAAATAACAGTTACATAACACAGTTGGATCTCTTGTGTAATAAGTTAACTGTGTTTAAAGGAAATAAGTGCCATTTTCTGTCCCTGCACTGGAATTAATAATAATAATAATGCGTCAGTTTTATAAAGCGCTTTTTTGGACACTCAGAGACGCTTTACACCTCAATCACAGAGCGGGTCACGAGGACTACACCAGAACCAGAGCAAGACTAAACCAGGACTAGACGAGGACTAGACCGGGACTAAACCAGGACTAGACCAGGAAACTAGGACCAGGACTAGGACTAAACCAGGACTAGAGGGAATAAACCAGGACATAGACTAGGGACTAAGGACTAGTATACATGTATGTACGGAACAGTCGTCAACCCGATCGCTCCCTAAACACTAAAGTCTCTCTCGGTCTGGTCTGCCATCGTTTCAGGAAAAGCCCTGGACTGGGCACTTGTTTCCAGGGCAATGGACGCACGTCAAGTATTTTTCTTCCGTTCATCCACGACATTAAAGACTCGTCGGTGGCGTTTAAACTGCAAATGCAAAGGTGTCCAAATAGACGCGTCTGGGGCGTTTTTTGACGCTCTTATCAATAATCTGCAACTACTGTTTGTGTAATGGAATACTGAACAAATTAAAGGGCCCATTAGTTTATTTTCTCTATGTTATAATGTTGTTTTTTCATCACAAGCACACCTGTAGTTGTGTTTATTTCATTCACACATGTTTAACTCACAAATCCTGCATATTTTGAGCTTTGGAGATGCAGAAAAAAACAAAGGTTACAAAGATTTACTCAAACGTGTGTGAATGAAACAAAATTCCAGGTCTGTTTTTGATGAGGTAACAACTTTCTAACATGGCATAAAAGTGAAATTTGAGGAATGTAGGACCTTCAAATGTTTTTGTATAAAGTCAGAATCACCACAGTTGAATGGATAAAATCACTGTTTGATGTAAACTTGGTATTTTCAATAAGTTTGGAACTAAAATGAGAGGTATATTGCGTTGATCCGTGTTCTCTTTGGGCCTGTTCCTGATTGAAGTGGTCTTTGAGCTGCGTCCTCGCTGTCACTCGACCTTGTTCTCAATGAAAGTTTAATTAAAAAGATGAGTTAATCTTTATTTGGTTAATAATTTAGTAGGTTCGGCTCACACACAGAGAGGGGGACGGAGAGAAAGAATGAGAGGCTAGAGAGAGAGAAGAGAGGAAAGGACAGAAGAGAAGAGAAGAGGGGTAGAGGAGGGAGAGTGTGAGAGAGAAAGAGAGAGGAAACAGAGGAGGAGAGATGGGGGAGAGAGGAGGAGGGAGGAGAAAGGTAAGAGAGAGACTGGAGGATGGGGGGGAGAGACAAAGAGAGAGGGATGAGAGAGAAGAAGAGCAGAGTGGTAGACGGTAACAGAGATGAGAGAGGGAGAGAGAGGAGGAGAGAGGGGGAGAGAGGGGAGAGAGAGGGAGAGAGGAGGGGAGAGAGAGAGAGAGAGAGAGAGGAGGATGAGGAGAAAGAGGGGAGAGAGAGAGGGAGAGAGAGAGGAGGGGAGAGAGGAGGAGAGAGAGAGGAGAGAGAGAGAGAGAGGAGAGAGGGAGAGATGAGAGAGAGAGGGAGAGAGAGAGAGAGAGGGGAGAGAGAGATGAGAGAGAGAGGGAGAGAGAGAGAGAGAGGGAGAGAGAGAGAGTAGGAGAGAGAGAGAGAGATGAGAGAGGAGAGAGAGAGGAGAGAGGAGAGAGGAGAGAGAGAAGGAGAGGAGAGAGAGAGAGAGGGGTGGGGAGAGGGAGAGAAAGAGAGATGGAGAGAGGGGAGGAGAGAGAGGTAGACAGAGGGGGAGAGAAAGAGAGAGAGGGACAGAGAGATGGGGAAAGAGAGGAGGAAGGAGAGAGAGAGGGAAGAGAAAAATATGAGAGAGAGGGGAGACAAAAACAGATACTGGGGTAGAATGAGAGGAGGAGATAGGAGACACAGAGAGGAAAGAAGGGGAGAGTAAGGATAGATTGGAAAGGTAGAGAGAGAAGACAGAGGAGAGAGAAAGAAAAGAATGGGGAAAGAGAGGGGGTGGGCTATATAGAGGAGAAAGAGAAAGGAAGACGGGGAGAGAGGGGGTTTGAGGAAGTGAGGTGGGGTAGAGAGGAGAAAGAGGTTAGAGAGCGAGGAGAAGGAAAAGAAAAGGAGGGAGAGAGAGTAGGAAAAAGAGGGAAGAGAGAGCGAGGGATGAGAGGATGAGTCTGCCTGGAGGCCCGTGCACAGATGCGGCGCCGGAGCCTATAGCTGTTCATTTTCATAAGCGAGAGCCGAGCGCGCACACTTTACATACATGTACATTGTTTAGGGCCATGGGGCGTTCAGGGGACACTGGATTATTTAAGACTGGCCTGATAAATATGTGCATAATATTAGGCTTACATTTGCACGTAAATATGTGTTGAGCAGCGTGTGAGGAATTGTGTTGTTTGGTTGACCGCACGGGAAAATATATATCTATTTTAGACCTCGTAACTTTCCACTGGACTCATTTAAATTTGATTAGTAAATTATCAATAATCTCTAGCCTTTTTATAAACTGTTTAAAGTCGAATTAAACATATATTTTTGCTACTAAACTGCGTATGTGGTGTTTTGGACTGCATTATCTATTGTTTATTAAAGGTTGTATGGAGGATTTTTTTTTAGTTTCAGATTGTCAATGAAAGTTTAAAATACCATTACCGAGATGCAGCAGCTTTGTAATTATGATGACCAAAAAAAAAAAAGAATGAAAATCCATCAACTGTGGACGTGTTGAGGCCAGATAAACATCAGCCAATAGAAAACGAGGCTCCCTCTTTTTCTATTGGCTGTTAGGTCGTCAGTCAAACTCCCTACGTTTCTAGCGTAACTGACTCGTTGTCGTGCAGGGATTTCGTGGTGTATGGGGCAGTTCTTAGAGGCTTTTTCAAACTGTAGCTTCGTCGCAATTCGCACAGAGTTTGTCGCGACGGTGGACGAGAATCCACGACCGGTTCGCCGCCAAAGAAAGTCAGTTTTTTGAGGTCGCTGAAAGAAGAAGAGAAAGAGAAAAGGAGCGAAGACAAACTGAGGTGATTCTTGTAGATTCCTTCCAGCGATGGCACGACTGAAGCAGACGAAGGGTCTAAAAACTGAAGACGCGTCGGTCGCTAAATTATTTCTAGACAGGAAACTTCAACGGTAATTCTGAACTGGCTGTAAACAAACGTGATTTCTAGAGTAAAGAGACGGGACGAGATGTTTCTACTGAGGAGCTGTGGAGGAGGAAGGTGGTGTCACACATGCACAACATTTGAAAAATTATTTCTCTTCCCTTAAAATATCCTCTATACAACCTTTAACTTAAGTGCAAATTTTAGGTACAATTGCTGCTTTCTGGTTGCCTAAATGCTAAAAGTTTGTGCTGCCTTTAGTGACTTCTGCAATGTCAAGTAGTTGGTGACATCACAAAAGACTGTCCTGGTTACAGACAGGTGGTTCTGACGACAGACACCATAGAACTATCATAAAATCTGGAAGGTGAACCCAAGATGGCATCATATTTTCAGTGGCCTGCACGCATTGACGCATGGACCTAAAAATAATTTTCTCTTCTTTGGGCGAGCTCCTCCTAACGATGTAACATCTGTAAAGTGCACAGCATGGAGCATTTAGACCAATCAGAATGAGAGCTGTTAGAGTGGAGCTTGCACAGGCTCAGCAATTTCATTTCTCTCTAGCAACTAGGTCAGGAATCGGAATAATCGAGAAGTGCGAGTTCGGGCACCGGCCAATCAGCGAAGAGCCATATATTCTGTGTTGGCAACGATTCCCGAGATTGAGGATTTAAAGCTGGAACAAAGAGAATGTTTGGTGAATTTTATCAAGGGGAAAGAGGTTATTGGCCTTCTTCTTGGGGAAAAAGCTTAATATACCAGTTTGCCCCGTTAGCGGCGCATTACATACATCATGACCAAACAGCAGCGATTGGTTAAATAAATAAAGTACCCGCCTACCGTCGAGCGAACGAATCCTAATGCTGCGAAGACAGTTTCCACAAAGTGAATCCAGGCTGATGAATCAGGCTAGAAGGTTATTGCCATACTGTGGAACATTCTCTGCAAAGCAATAACATCTCCAGGGAGACAAACAAGTGAAGCGGCTCTTCCTCCCGAAAAAGTTACATAATGCATCTTGTACTAACCTAATTATTTATGCTACGCAGTGACGTCACGCTGGGGGTGTTCTACATGCATCTATCTCTATTAGTGGATGTTCAGCAGTTACTATAGTGACACACTTAAGCAAACACTGGCAAAAATGTTATAAATATCAGCGATTGGTTAAATAGAAAAAGTTCCCTCCTACCATCGAGCGAATGAATCCTAACACTGCGAGGTCAGACGGTTTCCATGAAGAGAAACCGGGTGATGAATCAGGCTAACTTTTAGACCAGGGGTGTCAAACTCATTTTGGTCCGGGGGCCGTATCCAACCTACTTTGATCCCAAAGGGGCCGGATCAGAAAACTCATGTCATATAAACCCCAAAAATAAGTTCAAATATTTGTGCAGAGAAATGCAAATCACAGAAATCTTTTTTAACTGATGAACTCTTTCTTATTATAATATTATAATATTATGAACAACCTGAAACTTAAAGAAAAATACAATTTCAACACAATGTTTTAACAAAAACTTGTCTGCAAACAGGAATAAGTCAATTCGCTCCACTTTTCTCATGTTGGACATTTTGCTGATGAGGGTGTCACGGTCAACAGTCAAAACGATCGTCCTTTAAGAGCGTTTGGAAAGAGACAAGTCTTCATTTGTGCTGCTCTGGTGGGAGGAGCCACGTACAGAGACGCTGGAGACACTGCTATGCTCAGCACCGCAGAAAATTACCAAAATTTTAATAGAAAATATAATAAAAATATTTTAGTAGAAAATCAGCCAAGGGCCACATTAAAGGTCTTGGAGGGCCGGATCTGGCCCCCGGGCCTTATGTTTGACACATGTGTTTTAGACACTTTGAAGATTAAAATTTTTTAAAACGTTTCTGTTGTGAAAATAGAAAAGACTCCCTACAAAAGCCGACCTTTGTAAAAGTTGTGGAGGCCCTGTCAACCGAACACAGGCTGTTTGAAATCCAAAAAAAATGCATTGTGCTTCGATGGGAGAATTCTTTCTAGGACCAAGCTTACGGGAGCTGCAGTACCTGGAGCGGCCACTAGTTGGTGTGGAGCCGGAACAGAGGGGAAGGAGCTTATCCCATTTTTATTATAAATCCATGACAAACACCTGGCGGCAGGGGCGGAGTTTGAACTGTGGATACCTGTTTGACCATTCACACTGCTTCTTATATGTATAAACTCCGCCCCTTTCCTTTGTCTCACTCTTTATTTATCTTTCCTCGCTTCCTTCTCCTTGATTCCTCCCCTCGATCCTCCGTTTTTCACCTGTCAATCAAACATTTCATATCAATTGACGTCCTAAAGAAAAACACGGAATGAAGAAGTAAACATGAGGCTCCAGGAACAGACGTCAGACAAAAGAATCAAACTTTATTGGTCTCAGTGAGGAGTTTATATCCTCTCTCCTCACTTCGTCTGCTCTGTGGGCGGGACTTTCTCACACATTTCCTGCAGAATCAAGGAGAGGAATCGAGGCGAAAGACGCGAGGAAAGAGAAATGAGACCCGGCCCCTTTTAGTCCTCCAGACATTGCCCAGTTTTGCAGCTCGATTTCAAATTGCAGGCGGAGTTTAGATGTTTTCATTTCTACTACACTTTTAGTTAAAACATGCACCATTAAAAAGTCTCTTACTGTAAAATATAGTAGTTTCCATGATTATATTAAAGATTTTACTAATAATTACGCCTAGTTTTCTCTATTTCTGCAATTTTGGTGAAGTTTAATTTGACTTTCTGGTTGGACACGGGCAGCAGATTCAATTCAATTCATCTTTATTTATATTGCACATTCAAAACAACTTCATCTGAATAAAAAGCTTCACACAAAAGTCAGCAAAAACTTACAAAAAGATGTACAGATAACACAAAATGATATAACACATGCAGATTTATTAATATCAGTTTCAGTTACGGAGCAACGATACTGTAAACAAGCGCCAAAGCTCGTCTATTTTACACAACAGCGATTATTTGACGACTGAAACTACACCGTACGCCTTTATTTTGTTAAATGGAGGTTTAAACCGTCTTGTCTGTTTTTAATTCTTCCATTTCGCACTGTCGCTGTCAGAACATGCCCGCAATTATAACTCCACTGACACACAACAGGCAAACAGAGCAGTGAAACAAATCAGGTTTATGCCAATCAGACTCGGAGAGAGAGGACGGACTCCATTTAAACCCTAAATTAACACAACAATCGCATTTATTTTTATTATTATAATCAAGTATTTATTTATTCTGTGTTTTGGTGCGGGTCTGTTCACTATGGTAACATGTGTTGCTTGAGTTCATGATTTTTTTGTCACAAATTGATCAAAATTATGCCGTGCTTTGTAATACTCATGTCAAAAAGGAAAGGAGTTAAAGGTGCACTGTGTAACTTTTTAGCAGGAGGTCCATCACCTGCTTGTTTCTGTGGACACGTCACTGCTTTTTCTAAAATGTTCCACAGTATGACAAAAAGTTCTACATTACATTTATTAAATTACAGGTGGTTTTAGAGCTCAGAAATCCTTACAAAAACATTCAATGTTACTGTGAGTGGGGGTTGTTTCTCCACAGATCTGACCTGTAACTTGGTCAGCTAGAAAGAGAGGAGAGGACAGAAGAAGGGGGCAGTGGAGGACGGAGAGTGTAAGAGAGGAGTAGAGATGAGGAGAGTGAACAGAGAGGGAGGAGAAAGGTAGGGGAGGGACTGGGAGAGGGGGATGAGTGAGCGAAGAAGAGGAGCAGAGCATAGAGGGGCAAAGAGAGGAAGAGATAAAGGGAGAGAATGAGAAAGGAGGGAGAGACAGAGTGAGAGAAAGGGGGCGGATGAGGAAAAGAGGTGCGAGAGGAGACGGAAAGAGACAAAGGGGGAAAATGAGAGGAGGAGGTAGAGGAGAGTAAGGATGGATTGGAAGAGGTAGAGAGAGAAGAGATAGAGAGAAAGCAGCTCTGCATTACATTTATTAAATTACAGGTGTTTTTATAGTTCAAAAATACCTAGAAAAGGCCGGAATTTAGGACATAGGACCTCATTTTCTAGTGAGCCAGAGTGTTGGAGACGTGTGGAGACACTTTTTTAAATATTCCATCCAGTCCTTGTATTTGCAGAGGTCACTGGTGCTAGGCTAGTGCATGTCAATGGTCATAGTTATCCTGCCACTAAAAACAGTCTTACCCACTCCACAAAACACCCGAAGCAAATCTATTATTACACCAGACTGTCAATGTAAATGTCTGTGTTGATAGAATAATGTTTGAAATAAAACTAACCTTGCATCGCAGGAATCGTTGCATGTTGAGGAACTATTTTCTCATATATCAGTCCACCGCTGCTGAGCTTTTTTATTAGGAAGTAAAACTCACTGCTGCTGCTCAGACATAAATCCTTCAAATGCAAGGTTTGTTTTACTTCTAAAATTATTCTATCAACACAGACATTTACATGGACAGTCTGGTGTAATAATAGATTTGCTTCGGGTGTTTTGTGGAGTGGGTAAGACTGTTTTTAGTGGCAGGATAACTATGGCCATTGACATGCACTAGCCTAGCACCAGCGACCTCTGCAAATACAAGGACTGGATGGAATATTTTAAAAAGTGTCTCCACACGTCTCCAACACTCTGGCTCACTGGGAAATGAGGTCCTATGTCCAAAATTCCAGACTGTCCCTTTAATGTCCAGAAATCTTAAATACCATATAAGCAATATTTCAAGAGGGGGTATTTTATTTCTATGGGGTATTTACTGCTAAGACATGACATTTGTAGATCACCGTGTTACCTTTTTATTATTTTGAAAATGCTGTATTCACCGAGAACAACACTTCCTTTGCTGCTCCCTGTGCAAAGTCACTCCCCCTTCAGAGCGCTATGACAACACAATCAGCATGCACCCTTCTAATGAAACTATAATTGTTCTTTTTTTCTTTTTTTTTTGCCTGTTCGTATGTTTTAGCAATACATTTTTCATACTTGTAACTTTATGTTGGAGATCAGTCCCCATGGTAACAGCTGCAGTTGTCAGACAGCTGTTCATTTGCCGCTTCCACATCTGGATCTGCTCGGGTTTGCCGTTCGCTCCGGGGCCCAGAGGAGCGCCCTGTCCCCGGTGTGTGCGTTTGTGTGTGGACGGCGTTTTATCACATTGTGTGGATTAAAATCTGCATACACGCTCACGTCACAGGGACCTGCTTCCTGAATGGAGACAAAACCAGGTCAACAAAACTTAAATTGTGTGTTATTAGATCAACAATGTGATTCAAAGTTCAGATTTGGGTTAAAACAGGTGAGAGTTTAGGTTAAGGTTTAGGTTTAGGTAAAGATCAATCTCCAGGAAATCAATGTTGTGTTCTCAAGAAGCAACGAAACCCAACTTTACTGATCACATTGTGGGGTCTAACATGTGCCTGTGTGTGTCTCTGTGTGTGTGTCTGTGTGTGTGAGCGGGACAGAGCCAGATTGTGACCTTTGGCACAGAACACTGAGGTCCCCACTGGTTCACACAGAAAAAAAAAAAAAAAAAAAAAAAAAGAACTCAGCTTGTACGATCAGATGGCTCAATTAAGATGGTGGGATTGGTTTTGAACAGAATATGGCTTCAACTAACTATTTTATCAGTCTAATAAAAGTAAAATGATGCTTACTGAAGACTTCTAGATAAATAAAATATACAAAAAAACGTGTAGTACAGTAGTTCTCAAACTGTGTGACTCTCTAGTTCTTGTCTCAACATAACATGATTAGTGATTTTAATTCAGTTTTAATCTTTTGCATTGATTCTGTAGTTGCTATGGTCATGGTTAGATGCTCTTGTGGCTGACTGGCTGGCATACTGAGCACTTTTTAAACATAAATCTTTATCTTAACTTTTTTGTGTAACATTTGCTGATTTTGACCAACTAGGAAGTGCGGCATGGGCAGTTTAAAATGCAGAAGTTGAGGAATATTGGACTGTGTGATGTGAACGTTTTTCCCCCTGTATCCATGAAATGTCTGTGTTTTACAATAATGCAGGAAAAAGAGTGAATGTGCGGAGTGACAGAGAGGGGTTTCCTGTTTGTCTCCAAAGCTCACCTGGCTACAGTGTGATGCTACAGGACACAGTGGACAGAGAGGACACAGAAGAGGGACATGACTTTTGTCCTGAGGGCTGTTACTCTCCTCTAACTGCCAAGACACTGGATCTGATGACCAGAGGTGGGACTGACATGATCTAGAGTCAGACTTGAGTCACTATTTTTAGAACTTGAGTCTTGACTTGATAAAAATGGACTAAGACTTGGGACTCGACTTGGACTTGAATGTCAATGACTTGAGGCCTGTGACTTGACAAGACTTGAGAAGCACTTTTAAATTCTAATTCTTTCTCTATTGACCGTAATGATTCACACTAAGATCTGATCCACTAAGAAATAAATTTAGTTAATTTTTAAAAATGAAAAATTATCTAAATTAATTTCTACAAGTCTGTACAGTATAAATCTATAAATATACTATGATTACTTCCTCATCTATAAATATACAATGATTCTGAAGTACAATTTATCTTAAATTTATCGTAAAATTCAAATAAATTGCAACAATCTAAGCTATATTTGGTACTTTGGTTTAAAGACTTGAAATAACTTGAAGCTCAAAGCAGACGACTTGGACTTGACTTGAACTTATGGGCCAGTGACTCGAGACTCGACTTGGACTTGCCTGTATTTGACTGGGGACTTGACTCGGAACTTGAGGTCAAAGATTTGAGACTTGCAAAACAAAGACGTGGTCCCACCTCTGAGACTTTTGTTTGAACTTTTCTATTATTATCATATTTTACTTCTCACTGTGCTTCAGTTGCTCCTCAAAGACAAATAAATTGATATTGTTTGATTAATCGTAGACCTGATGGTTATTTAAAGTGTCTGAAATCTACAACGGATGCAGTAGATCAGGGGTGTCAAACTCATTTTGGTCCGGGGGCCTTATCCAACCTACGTTGATCCCAAAGGGGCCGGATCAGAAAACTCATGTCATATAAACCCCAAAAATAACAATAAGTTCAAATATTTGTGCAGAGAAACACAAATCTATTACAGAAATCTTTTTTAATTGATGAACTCTTTCTTTTACAAAATATTATAATATTATGAACAACCTGAAACTTTAAGAAAAATGCAATTTCAACACAATGTTTAACATTAACTTGTATGCAAATAGGTTAAGTCAATTTTTTTTTGAAAATTCTGCACTCGGTTTCACTTTTCTCATGTTGGACATTTTGTTGATGAGGGTGTCACAGTCAACAGTCAAAACGATCGTCCTTTAAGAGCGTTTGGAAAGAGACAAGTCTTCATTTGTGCTGCTCTGGTGGGAGGGGCCACGTACAGAGACACTGGAGACGCTGCTGTGATAAACACTGCAGAAAATAAACAATATTTTAATAGAAAATATAATTAAAATATTTTAGTACAAAATCAGCCAAGGGCCACATTAAAGGTCTTGGAGGGCCGGATCTGGCCCCCGGGCCTTATGTTTGACACCTGTGCTGTAGATGAATGATCTTAATAAAGTTTCTCGTATTAGTTCAGCAGTTCATATTTCAGTCTTTTCTCAAATGTGAATACTCCTGGATGTGTTTAAAATGTGCACTGTGACCTGAAACTTCATTAAGAGTTGAAATTGCACTCGAGAATCCACAGTAATCCTCAAAAGTAACCGTCGTATAGCGAATCTATTTTAGCACGCTCGGTGTTTGTATCTGCTGCTCTGTTTGACGCGCAACCGAAGCTTTTAAAGGCCTCCTGGTGAATATTTAAGTTCTAATCATGTCTTTTCTTTCTCTCTTTTTCAGGTAAGACTCTTTTCTCTTCCTCCTGTGTTTACTCGATGCTGCTGGAAACATTCGCTGCCTGTCTGTAAGTCGGAAATAATGTGCAAAGATGCTTCAGTGGTGTTTTATAGATACTCTGTGCTGTGGGTGATATGATAATGGCTTGGAAAATAGTTTGCTGATATATTAAAAAAAAAAAAAAAAACTGTTGTGGGAGACTTCTTATAGCGGGAATGAATTCTATTTTATTGCCTATGAATACATGGATACGCCGTGACCTACTTTGGCTTATCATTTCTCCTCTTAACATGAGAAAAACACTGAAAAGAAATGAAACTGACCCTAAATAATATTTTTTATGTCACCTTTTTCCATTTAAATATGTAATGATAAATAAACTTAAAGAGGGGGTACTTTTTTTTAAGCTTTCTGCCATGTTATAATGTTGCTTCCTCATTAAAAAAAACATGACTGAAGAGGTTTTCCATGCATTTTTGAGTAATTTAGCGATCTCTCCTGGGCCATATTCAAACCTTTTTATATGGTTAACTATAAAATACATTACCCACACTCCCACACGACAATTCTCCATAAATATACAAAAACCTTATACAAATTTGCACACAACAACTTGACAAACTTGATGCGATGTGCAGTCGGAGGCTCTGAGCATCAAAAATGAAAGTGAAAGTGCTTACAAGATTTTCAAAACACGAAAAGGTAACATGGTGCTCTAAATATGTTAATACTGCCTCTTTAATTATTTCAAATAGATAAAGTTAAAATCTAAATTATTTGCTTTGGATCAATATAAAATAATAATTAAAAGGTGATTTAAATTATATATTTTTAGGGTCAATGTTTCTTTCTCTTTTTTTGGTGAATTACTGTATATTATATAATGGCTTATGTCTCTATTGAAGATACAGTGTTGTACTCAGCTCTTATGAATACAGATATCTAAAAAAAGCATGAATTTAATGAGATTTGTGTGATAATTTGTTTTACATTTTATTTTTCGGATAACACGGACACTTCATACTTCTCTTGTTCTAGTCCTGCTTTAGTCTCGGTCTAGTTCTGGTGTAATTCTGGTTTTGTTCTAATCTAGTCCTAGTTTAGTCCTGGTCTAGTCCTGGTGTATTCATGGTCTATTCCTGGTCTAGTTCTGGTCTAGTTCTGGTTTAGTCCTGGTCTATGACATTTGTGTGATCATTTGTTTTATATTTGATTTTCTGGATAATATGGACACTTGATAATTCTCTTGTCTTAGTCCTGGTTTAGTGTTGGTCTAGTTCTGGTCTAATTCTGATTTAGTCTTGGTCTAGTCCTTGTCTAGTCCTGGTTTAGTCTTAGTTTAGTCCCATTCTATGACAGCTGTGTGATGATTTCTTTTATATTTTATTTTCAGGATAATATGGACACTTGGTACTTTTTTTTGTTGTAGTCCTGGTTTAGTCCTAGTTTAGCCCTGGTTTAGTCTTGGTCTAGTTCTGGTCTATTCCTGGTCTAGTCCTACTTTAGTCCTGGTTTAGTCCTGGTCTATGACATTTGTGTGATAATTTATTTTATGTTTTATTTTATGGATAATATGGACACTTGTCTTAGGCCTGTTTTGTCTTGGTCTAGTTTTGGCCTAGTACTGGTTTAATCCTGGTCTAGTCCTGGTTTTGTCCTAGTTTTGTCCTGGTCTATGGCATTTGTATGATAATTTGTTTTATATTTGATTTTCCAGATAATATGGACACTTGATACTTCTCTTGTCCTAGTCCTGGTTTGGTCTTGGTCTAGTTCTTGCCTAATCTTGGTTTAGTCCTGGTATAGTCCTAGTTTAGCCCTGGTTTAGTCCTGGTTTAATCGTGGTTTAGCCCTGGTTTTGTCCTCGTCTAGAGCTGGTTCAGTCCTGGTCTATGACATTTGTGCGATAACGTGTTTTATATTTGATTTTCCACATAACATGGACTCTTAATACTTAATTAATTTGTGAAATGGTTTTTAAATTGCCCGTCTTAACCAGCACTTACAAAGAAACTGTTCTAGTCTCTCGTTCGTTGCTTTATCCGGACAATCTCCCTGCAAAACAAAGCACCAATCTGTTACCTGTATTGCCTTAGAGAGCAGAGATGCTGGAAAATCTCAAACTAATTTACACTCCCTCCCTCGCGGCGGCACCTTGGGACGGACCTAGGGGGCGCTCTCACCTCCGGCAAGACACACGCGCAAGAGCGGGTGATTGGACAGTGGTGGTAGTGGGAGGCCAGAGGGACAAAAAAGCGATTTTATTATGCATTACCAACAGTCTGCAAATCCTCTCTAGTATTCAGAAACACAGTGGTCTATCGCACAACGAGTCTAAACAGCAAATCTACCACTACTGAAACCAACCACCGGTCTGGGTCCGCCTCTGCATCGATTCACGTAGAGATGTTTTCTTACTCAAATCCAGCTCTACAAATGAGACTTTTTACACAGACATCAAAACATAACAAGATATTACCGAGTGGAACAGCTCTGTTGCGTCTCTGGCGTACTGCAGCTTGTGAGGGAATACAGTTATTTGTTAGAATCAGAAAAGTTGTTAGAGAGCAAAGGTTGTGGGTTAGATCCTCAGAACAGTTCATGATTCTTCATAAATATACAAAAAGATGATTCCAAACTGCGCACAACAACTTGACAAACCTGATGCGATGTGCAGTATTTTTATTAGCAGGTTTTCAAGCACTGATTGAAGTAAAATAGAAAAACAATACCTCCTCTTTAAACTGTAAGGTACCGTATTTTTTGGACTATAAAGCGCACCGGATTATAAGGCGAAATATCAGTAATGTTGAATTCTCTCGTCTATTTTCATACATAAGGCTGGACATGTCAAACTCAAGCCAAATTTGGCCCGTGATATAATTATATTTGGCCCGTGAGATCATATCAGATATATATTAGAGCTTTGCTATAGAGACATTATTTATTTAAAATGTTGTTATTATTTTCTATTAAGCTTGTTCTGGATTCAATGTTTAAGCAAAACTATTATTAAACATTTATTTTAATAGAAAAGGTTTAACATTACATATCTCGAAAGAAGAGAAAACATGTAGATGTTGCTGAAATTTTTCAATAAATATTTAGTTTGGCCCATGACTTAGTCCCAGTTTTTAATTTTGGCGAATTGTGAATTTGAGTTTGACAGGCGCACCAGATTATAAAACGCATTAAGCGAAACAAACAACACTTGAGACTGATCCCTCAACCCAGACGTCCACGATCCATTGGCAGATCGTGGTGTAATTCGCCCGGTGTTGCCTCCCTGTTTTGGTGAATGTGTGTTATGAATGTGAATGTGGGTGGATAATTTAAGTTTTTTTTTGTTTTTTTTAATTTCCTATGAAGACGACTCAAATATACACAGAATAATAATGTCTTTAATGCAGCTTTTGGACACACTACTGATTACACTTGATGCTTCGACAATCCATCAAGCGGTGCGGCTTCGTAGTTTACAAAAGTCGTACTAAAACATTTTAACAGATTTTTGAGTGCTGTGTACCACATAAAATCGGTTCGAGGTCAGTAAGCACAACCAGAATTAAAACATAAAGCGCTCCAGATAATAAGGCGCACTGTTGATTTTTGAGAAAATTAAAGGATTTTAAGTGCGCCTTATAGTCCAAAGAAATATATTTTTCGGTACCTTTTTGTAAATATATGCTATGTAGTCTCCACTTACTGTTGGCTCGTACTTCTCCTTCTCCGATCCAGCTTTTTCAGTTCCGATACTGATTCGAATTACTATAGCTTTGAGTATCGGCCGATCCCTGATATCAACCGATACCAGTGGCAAAGAATGAAAACAGCCTTTTTTTCCTGATCCAACTGTGTCATGTAGCTCTGAACTACATAACGGCTTTGCATCAATAAAAAAATCAAACATTATGAGACTTTCTGGGCCAAATATGACAGTAAATAGTCTTATTACATCGATTTATATGTCCGAACAGGATATCGACAGAATTGATATCTGGAAGCCCATGACTAATCCAGAAAACTTTCAGTATCGATGCATCCCCACTCCTCCGGTAAGTGCTTTCTAAGTGTAGTGGGGACAGTCACTCCCTGCTGCGCTGCACTGAACTCAACTCTCAGAGAAGTGTGATTCCATCTGGACTTTGAGGCTCACACACACGCTCGGATTAGCGCTGATTTCCCCGGACTTCTCCTAAAGGTGCCGTATTAAGTGAAATTGGATTCCAATCCTCTCCGACCTGGATCTATCTGTGGATGTTTTCAATCCAGCCTGGAGCTTAGCGAGAGATGCTACTTCCACCGATCCGCGTGTACTGTAGATCAGCTAGAGGAGGGTTTGCATTAGCATATAGGTTATCTGAAGGCTGAGGTCGCGGTATTGACTCCAGGTGTTTCTATTGAAGGAGAAGGACGAGTTTTCTGTAAATACTATCTTATTTTAACAGCGCGGCTCATTTCCATAGTGCGCACAGACACAGGTAAACTCAAGGACACGCCGGGCTCTATCCGATACCGCTGACAAAGAAGATTTAATCAAACAATCTTCATATGTTTTTGAAAAGATGTTATTTTTAGCTCTCGTTTAGCTTCAGTTTGCGTTGCCTTCGAGCTCTGGTTTACGTGTCAATTCTCACACAAGGGCAAAACAGTACATACAAAAGGAAGACCCGCTCAGACCTTTGCTAAAGCACCGACAGAGAAAAGCATTTGATGGACCTTCTACCAGAAAATTTACACCATCTCCAACCTGTAGCTCGCCAAGAGATTTCTGAATTACAAATATTGTCCTGAATAATTCAAATTTGATGAATTATATACCTGTTATCAGTGTTGTGAAGGTTACTTTTAAAATGTATTCCTCTACAGATTACAGATTACATACCCCAGAATGTAGTTTGTAACGTAATCCATTAAATTACTGAAAGGTGAGTAACGTAATCTGAATACTTTGGGTTACTTGATTTGCTGCAGAGAAGCAAAGATGAGGATATCGTAACATAAGATGTTTTGTCTGCTAAAAAAACAATAAAAAGCCCAGACTTTCCTTAACCAAATTAAAAATATTATTGATAGAAGAGGCACGGTTCACGCAGCATGGTTTAGTCCTGGTTTAGTCCTGGTTTAGTCCTGGTTTAGTCCTGGTTTAGACCTGGCTTAGATCTAGTTTAGACCTGGTTTTAGTCCTGGTTTAGACCTGGGTTCAACCCTGATTTAGTCCTGGTTTAGTGTGGAAGTACCAGAAAAAATTTATAATAATTCTTTGGGTTAAGTCTTGTCAAGACATTTTAAGAGGAAAAAGTTGCATATTCACAGTTTTGTTTGCTCCACAAAATATCGCAGTAAATATTGTACTGTGAGGTGTGTATCGTGAAAATATCGGACCAAGAGATTTGGATTTTGTTACATCCCTAATCATGAGCCTCCCCACCATATCATGAGCTTTCCCACGATATCGCAATAAATATCGTTCTGTGAGGTTTATACCGTGATGATATCGTATCGTGAGACTTTTTCGTTACACTTCTAATATATACAATCTATGGTCTAAACCACATGTGTCAAACATAAGGCCCGGGGGCCAGATCCGGCCCTCCAAGACCTTTAATGTGGCCCTTGGCTGATTTTCTACTAAAATATTTTTATTATATTTTCTATTAAAATGTTGGTAATTTTCTGCGGTGCTGAGCATATCAGCGTCTCCAGTGTCTCTGTACGTGGCCCCTCCCACCAGAGCAGCACAAATGAAGACTTGTCTCTTTCCAAACGCTCTTAAAGGACGATCGTTTTGACTGTTGACCGTGACACCCTCATCAGCAAAATGTCCAACATGACAAAAGTGGAGCTGAGTGCAGGATTTTCCCAGAAAAATTGAGTTATTCCTATTTGCAGACAAGTTATTGTTAAAACATTGTGTTGAAATTGTATTTTTCTTTAAGTTTCAGGTTGTTCATAATATTATAATATTATAATAAGAAAGAGTTCATCAGTTAAAAAAGATTTCTGTGATTTGCATTTCTCTGCACAAATATTTGAACTTATTTTTGGGGTTTATATGACATGAGTTTTCTGATCCGGCCCCTTTGGGATCAAAGTAGGTTGGATACGGCCCCCGGACCAAAATGAGTTTGACACCCCTGGTCTAAACAGACCAAAACAAACATGGCAGCGCTGGTGGACAGTGATGGTGACTTTGGTGGCTTTTGAGACACTTAATACACAAATCTGTATTGCAAAAATGGCAAAAATCTGTTTATGGACATGTTCCCTCTCCAGTATCACACTTGTTTTGGTTTTACCGGACGCATGTGGGACACCGGTTTGCTTTGATTGACTAAAAATAAACCGGTGGGTGCGCACTTCTAGCCAGGCTGGTGCCACCTAGTGCCTCCGCTCAATTTAATTTCTCTCCAGTGACTAGGCCAGGAATCGGAATACACTAGATGGTTCGCAAAACCCAATGCAAATTCGGGCACCGGCCAATCAGCGAAGAGTCATATATTCAGTGTTGGCAACGATTCCTGAGATCGAGGATTTAAAGCCGGAATAAAGAGAATGTTTGGTGAATTTTATGAAGGGAAAAGACGTTATTGTCCTTCTTCCTACGAGATTTGGGAAAAGCTTAATACACCAGTTAGCTCCTTTATCGGTGCATGGCATACATCACGACCGAGCGATTGGTTAAATGATAAAAAAGTACGCGCGAATGAAATCTCAGGCTGCGAGGTCAGACGGTTTGTAAACCAGGCTAGGGCACTTCGAGGTGGTTCGCTTAATCAGCTCGAGGCATTCTGCAGCAAGTCCCTCCTTTTTTCTAAACACTTTCAGCGTGAACCGTTCCAGATGGACAATGTGCAGAACTCAATTCAGAGTGATGCACATATGTCTGGCGTGAGCTCAGAAAAGATAAATTTACTTTTCAACTGAACTTTACTCAAATCAAGATAAAACTTTCTTAATTCAAGTCACTTTAACTTTGCCACACTTGACTTTTTGCAGTGGACGTCTCTCTGTAAATAATATAGATCATTCTAGACTTGCCAGGGAACCAAACCACACACTTACTGATCGGATCAAAATCTGAAAATTAAAAATGACTGGATCTGGATTTTGATTAGAATTTGATTAATTGCGCGGCCTAATGACCATGAATCACTTTGACGTTTATAGATCTGATTTTTGAACTGAGCTCACCCTTCAAATCTCTGTACGTAATAAATACATCAGAGCGTAGCTGACCCGTGGGTGCTGTAGTGATCATTTATTTGTGATGTTTCTGGAACATTCTGCCCTGGCCTCCTCGCTAATTAGCATTTTTACACATCTGAGAGTTTGTGCATCAGACCACAGCAAATGTTTAAAATGACTTTATTCATCAACAACATTACTCAATTCTTAATGCAAACAACATAACTTTTTACAGATTTGAAGTGCAAATATTTGATTTTCTCATCTTCAAGTGTAACAACATGAATATCGGTGAATTTCTTGGTGGTGGTGGTCCATGGAAACAGAAAGTTAAAACCACTCTTGGGAAAATTCTCCTTGGAGATCGATACGTTTAATGCCATACTTTGGAAGACTATAGCAAAGGGAACAACACATCCATGGAAAATTTCATCCAGGCAAAATAAGAGTCAGGTTTGTGGGGATGCAAGCCCACTCAGAGTATAAGGATGCATTTTATTTTTCAAGACAATAACCACAATGAAAATGAGAAAGGAAAAAACAACAAACATGTTTTTATTTTGACTAACAAAGTAGCAAACTGTGGCTTTAAGTAGAAAATGTCTTGTTTCATTAGATCGTTTTCCTTCTCAAGTATTCCAGACATTTTAACTTGGCTGGTTTTCCTTTCTGTAGTGTAAATGGATAAAACCCACACGGGCCTCCTGCCTGTGCACATCTGTGCTCTCACACTGTTCCGTGATGAACTGATAATACACACACAAACACAAACTCCAGCTCCAGCTCCAGCTCCAGGCTCAGGAGCCTCTCAGATCTTTAGTAATGAGACCCAGGCTACAAACGCTGTTTAATGATATTGTATTGTATTGTATTATATTCACTTCGTGGAAACTGTCTGACCTTGCAGCATTAGGATTCGTTCACTTGACAGTAGGCGGGTACTTTTTTATTTAACTAATCGCTGCTATTTGGTCACACCAGAGGAAGAAGGGCAATAACGTTTTTCCCCTTGATAAAATTCACCAAACATTCTCTTTGTTCCAACCTTAAATCCTCGATCTCGGGAATCATTGCCAACACAGAATGTATGTCTTTGTTTACATTCATCTCGACCGCTTTGTTTACTGTTGTGCTGTTCCACAAAAGGGACCCAGACAGGCGCTTGAGTTTGACATCATGGCTTCACAGCTCTTCTCTGATTGGCCAGTGCACGATCTACAACTTCCAGGGTTCTTGCAAACCGTCTAGTGTATTCAGATTAAGCGGAGGCAGATTTAAATGAAATTGAGCGGAGGCGCTTTTCCACCTTCAAGGCTCAAAACACTTAACATCAGGTAAACACTCATCCATTCACACACACATTCATACACCAGTGTACACAGAAACTAGGGGTGTGGTGGGTTAAGAGTTTTGCCAAAGAACACAGCAACAGAATTCATCTGTGGGAGCTGGAATCACAACAACAACCTGTGGGTCTAACAGTGATGTTTTTATTATTATATATTTTTTTTATTATTTTTTTTTATTATATATATATATATATATATATCAGGAGCAAGATTCAAACTACCAACCTTCAGATCAGAGGACAAACACTCTTTATTTCCTTTATTTCTTTATTTTGGCTCCCCATTAGTTATTTTACTTTTTTTTTTTTTTTCTGGGGTCCAAATAATAAAACACATAGACAGGTACATTTAAAAGTACATTACAAAAAAACATTTAAATTCTGTTAGTAAAAATATTAAGGTAAACAGACAAACACTATTGCCACATTCATTGTAAACATACAGATAAAATAAGGAAAAAAGTCTGTCACCTGATAAACCTGAGCTACTATCACCCCCTGAGCTACTGTCTACTATTTTTTGGCCAAAAAGTTACACGGCCAAGCTTCAACTTTAAACTTGTAATCGCAGTAGTAGTTATTCCACTTAAATCTATCCGCTTGGTTTATCCCAGGAGTCCCCCAGGAGCTTGAGTCCCTATGGTCTGGAGATAAGGTCCCATTAGATTTATAGGATAGTCCGAGTCTGGGTAGAATCACTGTTATCTGGCTCGGGCTCTGGATACTGCCTCTGTGTTTTGCGCATTGGTTTTTCCAGACAGAACCTTGGGTCTTTTTTTTTTTACGCATTGGTCTGGAGTAATTCACCTTTACGACAGCAGAGGTGACCCGTCTCCCATGATTCTCGCATCAGGCGGGGGCTCATTTTTATGGGGTGCGGGTTACAGAGGAGAGGGACGACCATTTTTCACCGTGTGTGCGCTAACAGAGCCGTGTGGAGTTCAGGTGCGTGGGAGGAGAGTGGGATGTTTCTCTACTAGTATACTCTCCCAAGGACTGTCTGTTTCATAATTAGATTTTGTTGTTTTAACCCCTCAACCTGTAGTAGACGTAGACGTAAAACTCTATTAGGCCCTTCTGTATAGTAAAGTACTGGGTTGGAAGTAGGATTGGTTTTAATATTGTATTTGTATTTATTTATTAAAGGGACAATGCATATTAAAAGACAGAACAATGCAAAAGACAAACATGTACTTGTAAATATTGTATCCAAAGATAATTTCCATACTTTGTCCCCCGGCTGCACCAAGGACGGACACGTAAACCTATACAATTCATAAAACATGACAAAAGATACAATAAAATACCAACTCCCACATGCATCTCACACTCTTGAACTGTAAAACACACTCATATGACATTATTAAAATGTACAGGTCAGACATTTACATCTATTTACAGTCCCTGGTTCATGTACAAAAGGTGCTGTTTAAGTTCAGTTGTGTCGACAGGTCTGATCGTCCAATAGAGATGATGTAGTAATAATATTTGGATTGTTTAGGGGTTCATATTGTATTTTTTTTTAGAGCCCAGGTCACTACTTTAATGCCTGTAGGAGGTAGTAGAGTTTGCAATAGTTCACAGTTCACTGTGATTGGTCAAATCCACCTGTCACTCATTCAGAGATTACATGAAGCTGGCCAGTAGGAAGATGGTGGTAGTAGCAGTAGGTAGTAGTAGTAGTAGTAGTAGTAGTAGTAGTAGTAGTAGTAGTAGTAGTAGTAGTAGTAGTAGTAGTAGCAGTAGTAGGAGTAGTAGTAACAGTAGTAGTAGCAGTAGTAGTAGTAGTAGTAGTGTAGTAGTACAGTAGTAGTAGTAGTAGTAGTAGTAGTAGTACAGTAGTAGTAGTAGTAGTAGTAGTAGTAGCAGTAGTAGTAGTAGTAGTAGTAGTAGTAGTAGTAGTAGTAGTAGCAGTAGTAGCAGTAGTAGTAGTAGTAGTAGTAGTAGTAACAGTAGTAGTAGTAGTAGTAGTAACAGTAGTAGTAGCAGTAGTAGTAGTAGTAGTAGCAGTAGTAGTAGTAGTAGTAGTAACAGTAGTAGTAGTAGTAGTAGTAGTAGTAGTAGTAGTAGTAGCAGTAGTAGTCAGTAGTAGTAGTAGTAGTAGTAGTAGTAGGTAGTAGTAGTAGTAGTAGTAGTAGTAGTAGTAGTAGTAGTAGTAGTAGTAGTCAGTAGTAGTAGTAGTAGTAGTAGTAGTAGTAGTAGCAGTAGTAGTAGTAGTAGTAGTAGTAGTAGCAGTAGTAGTAGTAGTAGTAGTAGCAGTAGTAGTAGTAGTAGTAGTAGTAGTAGTAGTAGTAGTAGTAGTAGTAGTACAGTAGTAGTAGTAGTAGTAGTAGTAGTAGTAGTAGCAGTAGTAGTAGTAGTAGTAGTAGTAGTAGTAGTAGTAGTAGTAGTGACAGTAGTAGTGGCAGTAGTAGCAGTAGTAGTAGTAGTAGCAGTAGTAGTAGTAGTAGTAGTAGTAGTAGTAGTATCAGTAGTAGTAGTAGTAGCAGTAGTAGTAGTAGTAGTAGTAGTAGTAGTAGTAGCAGTAGTAGTAGTAGTAGTAGTAGTAGTAGTAGTAGTAGCAGTAGTAGTAGTAGTAGTAGTAGTAGCAGTAGTAGTAGTAGTAGTAGTAGTAGTAGTAGTAGTAGTAACAGTAGTAGTAGTCAGTAGTAGTAGTAGTAGTAGCAGTAGTAGCAGTAGTAGTAGTAGTAGTGAGTAACAGTAGTAGTAGTAGTAGTAGTAGTAGTAGTAGAAGTAGCAGTAGTAGTAGTAGTCAGTAGTAGTAGTAGTAGTAGTAGTAGTAGTAGTAGTAGCAGTAGTAGTAGTAGTAGTAGTAGTAGTAGTAGTAGTAGTAGTAACAGTAGTAGTAGTAGTAGTAGTAGTAGTAGTAGTAGTAGTAGTAGTAGCAGTAGTAGTAGTAGTAGTAGTAGCAGTAGTAGCAGTAGTAGTAGTAGTAGTAGTAGTAGTAGTAGTAGTAGTAGTAGTAGTAGTAGTAGCAGTAGTAGTAGTAGTAGTAGCAGTAGTAGTAGTACAGTAGTAGTAGTAGTAGTAGTAGTAGTAGTAGTAGCAGTAGTAGTAGTAGTAGTAGTAGTAGTAGTACAGTAGTAGTAGTAGTAGTAGTAGCAGTAGTAGTAGTAGCAGTAGTAGTAGTAGTAGCAGTAGTAGTAGTAGTAGTAGTAGTAGTAGCAGTAGTAGTAGTAGTAGTAGCAGTAGTAGTAGTAGTAGTAGTAGTAGTAGTAGTAGTAGTAGTACAGTAGTAACAGCAATAGCAGCAGCAGTAGTAGCAGTAATAGGAGTAGTAGTAGTAGCAGTAGTAGTAGTAATAGGAGTAGTAGTAACAGTAGTAGTAGTAGTAGTAGTAGTAGCAGCAGGTGATTGGTCAAATCCACCTGTCACTCACTCAGAGATTACATGAAGCTGGCCAATAGGACGAGTGGGTGGAGACAAGAGTCTGTGCAGACAGTTTTTAAGCATATTGTACTATGCTTGTAGTTGCTGTAGTAGTAGAAATAGTTTTATTTATTTATTTATTTAATGAGACAGAGACAGTGCACTTTAACAGGAGAGATGCATTTAACCAGGTGCTAATTTCCTCCTGGGCAGGTTAATTGACTGATTAATTGAGAAACGCAAACTAGCCACTGTGCCGCCTAGTAGTAATAGTAGCAGCAGCAACAGTAGCAGTAGTAATTGTAGTAGTAGTAGTAGTAGTAGTAGTAGTGGTAGTAGTAGTAACAGTAGTAGCAGTAACATGAATCACAATGTTATTGAACTCATAGCAACTGCAAGACACCAAAGTACTATTTAAAAGTACATTTTACAGTGTATCCCCAGGTTTGACTACCCCATATTTAAGACTTTTTTAATACCATTTAAATAAAAATTAAGACCAACATCGCAAAAACACCAGATCCAATTCTAATAAAAGCTACTGTGGATTAAACCTACACTTCTCCACGATCCATCTAACGTCTTCCTCCGCTCTACTGATTGTTTACTCATTACCGCCGGTGCCAGAAACCAAAGTATTGTTTGCACATCCTCCAAATTAGACGTTCATTCACGTTACTGAGTGTTGAGTGAATGAATAATGAACTGTAAAGTGCTTTGGGTATCTCGAAAGGCGCTATATAAATACAATGATTAATTAATTAAGTTAGGTGATTTCACATTGTTGTTTCTGTTGCTGTTGTTGGAGAACGTGTCTGGGGTGAGGGAAGTCTGGGAGTTCCTGCTTAGACTGTTGCCCCCGTGACCCGGCCCCAGATAAGCAGAAGAAAATGGATGGATGGATGGATGGACGTTGTTGTTGTTTTTTTTTTTCCTTCCATTTAACATTGCAGTGCAGCTACGTTGAGTATACAAAAATAAATTAAATAAAATAATAATAAAAAAGGCCTAATGAAATTTAAAGACTTGGACAACAATTTAAGACTTTTAAGACCCCACAGCTACCCGGTTTTAACTGTGTTTTTGTCATTATACTGTATTTTCCGGGCTATTAGATGCACTCTTAAGCCTCCAACCGCATCAAAAAACGACCGCGCGCCCCACAATCCAGAGCTCCCCGTACACGAATCCACCCAGGTGTCCCAGCACGACTTCAGTAAACTACAAAGCCGCAACACCCGCAGCGCACGCAAACACACACAGAGCAGACAGCGACCGCACAGCGAAACACGCCCACAGACACACACATCACTCCACGTGGACGAGGAACGGAACGGAGGAACGAACCGGAAAAGCGAGTCCAATGTGCCAATCTGAGTCACAACTGAACAAAGCCCAGAGTCACCGTGAACGCGCCAAACAAAGTCCCACTGACCCATCCAACTGTTGTGTTTCGTTTAAAGTCCAGTGCGGTTTATTTGTGAAAAAAAGTTCGAAAATAGACCATTTAATGACAGTGCATCTTATAATCCAGAGCGCCTTATAGTGCGGAAAATACGGTAGTTTGCAGTAGGTTGTAGTTGTATTTGCCCAAGGACACAACAACAGCATTCGTCTTTGGGAGCTGGAATCACACCACCAACCTGTGGCTTAGTGAATCTGAACGCTCTCCCAATGATGTTTATGTCGAGAACTAGTATTAGTTGTATACTAATAATAATAATCATCATCATCATTTTTACATTTTAACATTGTATTTATAGTAGGGATGGGCATTCGATAAAATTTTCTTAATCAATCATCGGGAGAATTAACGGTCGATTATTGATTAATCATGTAACGTTTTTATATTAAACTTATCATCATTATTATTACTATCTGCACTACTAATCTGCATAAATAAATTCAACTTTACGACATATAAACAGTAACCACTCTAGAGCCACATCAGCCCGTTTGACATTAGAATGTGTTTAATGCATGAAACGAAACTTAAAACCACATGGCTAATTTGCATAAACTAAGCCAAGAAAAAAACAGCTCTTGTGCGCTGATGCGGTCACCTTCTGTCGGACTAAAGGACATGACTCAGTGGAATACAGGTTAGGGTGAGCATATTTGCGTTTGTCAAAACCAGGACACCGTACGGGGGATGGGAGGTGGGGCCTCGTCGTTGACATTAAGCGACTCTCACCTGGCAAAGCTTTTTCATGTTTTTTGGTGTCCTAATGAGCTTTGGGGTCCCTGACACCGCCACTGGACACCAACATTTATGTGCTGCTTTGTACACTGTGCATATGGATTCACACTTGTCCTGACCGCGATGGAAAGCGGGGAATTTTTTGTACAAGTCATCATTAAATACACATTTGCGCTTCGGCATGTTGCGGGCTGACTGACTGTTTGTGTCTGCTCGCTCCTTGTGAGTGCAGAGAGAGATCTACGAGAGCCACTCAATTTAATCGCCCAATGAAAGGTAATGAAAACCCGAGCATTTGCATCATTTTATAAAAAAAAAAAAAAAAAAAAAAAAAGCCCAGACAACCAGGACAGGACGTGGAAAATGGACATGTCCAGGCAAAAAAGGACGTTCGGTCACCCTACGCTATGCACAGGAACCTACATTCGGTTTGGCGATTAAAAATGAATGTAATCGACAAAACTCTTAATGATCAATTATCGATTAATCGACTAATCATGCCCATCCCTAATTTATAGCACGTTTCTGAACACACATAAAACTTCAATTAAGAGTACATAAAAAACAAGATTATCAGACAAAATATAAAAATATAGACAGTATCGCAGTGATAGTACTTCTGTTTTTTTTTTTTACTTGCTGAAAAGTGACATACTGCAGTACCAACGAATACTGAAACACTGATACTACTTTCCTACCGCTGTTCCTATTGCATCACTGCACTACTGCTCTGCTCCCACCACTAATACCACCGCAGCTCTCTGCCTGTGGACCTTCTGTTTTGTAATTAGTTTTTCCTGTTATTTCCCCTCTTTCGCTTCACCCTCCCTCCACCTCTCCATCCATCCGTGCAACAGATTGTCCGGGTGATCCTCAAATCCTCTCCCCTCCCTCCCTCTCCCTTTCTATCTCCCTCTCCATCTCCCTCTCTCGCAAACACACGGACCATATGAATGTAATCAGTCCGGAGCCCAATAGGAGTGTGCAAATACGTGTCCATATAATCCAGGGAGCTGTCACATGAGTCATCCCATCAGCAGGGGGCAGTCCCGCAGAGCCATCTCATTTTCTCGATTTATGGCATTATTCGTGCACGCGCCAACTCCAACCCGCACAATACCAAATCAATGTATTTTTCTGAGGACAGACCAAAACACATCTATTCTGCGTGTATAGGAGGAGTGATGGTTTCTGACTTCCACTGGGGCTTCTCCTGGAGTTTCTTAAAGGGTCCATGCACTATTTTCTCATCTGTGATATATAGAGATGTAACAATAACCGAAATATCCTGATATCGTTTTGTCAAAAGTCTCTCTGGGGTATCACAATATATCAAATTACAAGTTCCTTTAGTTAAATGCATTTTTTTATAGTAGAAATAGCTAATAAACATTGGGAACTACATTTCCCATGATTCATTTCAGCGCAAACAACATGAAGTTATGTTTTTTACTTGAATTCTTGGGATTATGACAGAAATAAATCACACAAAAATCTTGTCAGGGTATTTTAAAAGCAAAAAAGAGTCCTATCTACAATTGTTACAACCCAGTGCTAGGGACAAAGGAGAGTAACACAAACCAGATATGATGTAAAGCACATGTGTCAAACATACGGCCCGGGGGCCAGATCCGGCCCTCCAAGACCTTTAATGTGGCCCTCGGCTGATTTTCTACTAAAATATTTTAATTATATGTCTTATTAAAATATTATTAATTTTCTGTGGTGCTTATCACAGCAGTGTCTCCAATGTCTCTGTACGTGGCCCCTCCCACCAGAGCAGCACAAATGAAGACTTGTCTCTTTCCAAACGCTCTTAAAGGACGATCGTTTTGACTGTTGACCGTGACACCCTCATCAGAAAAATGTCCAACATGAGAAAAGTGGAGCCAAGTGCAGGATTTTCCAACAAAAATTGACTTATTCCTATTTACATACAAGTTCATGTTAAAACATTGTGTTGAAATTGTATTTTTCTTAAAGTTTCAGGTTGTTCATAATATTATAATATTTTGTAAAAAAAAAAAAAAAAAAAAAGAGTTCATCAATTAAAAAAGATTTCTGTAATAGATTTGTGTTTCTCTGCACAAATATTTGAACTTATTGTTATTTTTGGGGTTTATATGACATGAGTTTTCTGATCCGGCCCCTTTGGATCAAAGTCGGTTGGATTCGGCCCCCGGACCAAAATGAGTTTGACACCCCTGATGTAAAGGAAATGGCTTTTATAAAGTGAATGTAGGTAAGTACAATAACAAAAAAAAAAGATAAATCAGAATTTCCAAAGGTAAACAACTCCTAAATTGGGGTAGGTTAACATCAAACAAAAACAACTGCTTAAGGTTCTGAATAAACACACTTTACAATAACAAATGGAAGGCAACAAATGGAAGGTAACTATCACACGTCTGTCAGTGAGAGTCATCCAGCCGCCCGGAGGGACAGGCGCACAGTACTTTTATTGGTCGAGGGGATGGATGTGTAGGGAAAGGATTGGAGGAACAGGACGTCAATCCTCCAACCACAGCACAATGGACGTCGAAACCCGCTCACAGCGACGGAACCACACCCCACCAATCAGATGGCAGGTACCACACAGGACATGCAGATATGGAAGATACACGCGGTAAAGAGCCATAACAACAATGTTATCAGCGGCTCCAAAATATCGCAATAAATATCGTACTGTGAGATGAATATCGTGATAATATTGTACCGAAAAATGTGTCTATCGTTACATCTCTAGTGATATAATGTTGATTCCTCGTTAAAAACAGACCTGGAGTTCTGCTTTGTTTCATTCACACATGTTTAAAGCACAAAGCCTGAGTTTTTCCCTCAAACTGAAAACACTTCATTCCACCTTGTGATGTCATGAGGTAATGCAGGAAGTGCTTCACTGTGTTTTTAAGCTCCATGCACCTTCACTAGAATCATTTGGATAATTTCAGCCCTGGAAACGCCAATGTCTACTGAACTAAAACTGAAAGGTAGCCGGTAACTTGAAAACTACCAAGTCATGACATCACAAAATGGAACAGAGCATTTTGAGCTTTGGAGATGTAAACAGACTAATAATAAAGGATTACTCAAACATGTTTAAAGGTGAACTGTGTAACATTTCCAAAGGATGGCCTGCTCTACAAGTGACTTTATTTTTGAGAGAAAACATCGAGAGCGTGATTCGAACTACTAACCTTCAGATCAGATCCTTTATTTCTTTATTTTGGATCCCAAACTGGACAAGCACATTTAAAAGTATATTACAAAAACATGTTAAATTCACATATAGACGATCTGTTAGTAAAAAATAAACAAACAAATAAATAAATAAATAATGCATACCACCATGGAGATTTTATTACTTTGCGTTGAATGTTCCCGTGTCTCCATAGAGGCAAGCAGGAGACGCCACTTAGGACATTTTACACGTCATGTCTGTGGAGAAGTGACCTTGCCCACAAAAGAGGTACTACAAATGTTAAATAAGTTTAATATCACCTATCGAAACATTCCTGACAACACAATCGCATCTTCACAGTGGTGGACCCCTCACCAGAAAAGTTCCACAGTGCACCTTTAAACCACTTATGTACTAATACTGAATACTACTATTATATAAGTGTTTATGCCAGATGCCCTCCCTCACAGCTCTTTGTGTATTCAGTAAATGTGCATATGTATGAGTAAATGACGCAATAAGTAGCTTTAACCTTTTATGCCACAGTTCAAAATCTGCTGTTTATGCCAAATGTTTGTGCCAAATGCCCTCCCTGACATCTCCCACTATCTAGCCAAGATTTACTGTATTTCTATATTTTTATTTTTCTTGTACATATGCAGTATTTATGCCTTATTTGACACCAGTCCCTTGCTCTTTTTGCCTACTACTTATTCTTAATTTATTATTACCATTTATATTTTTCACTTTGTTATTATAATATATTGTGATGTACAATCTACTGTGTCCTAGCCTGATTCATCAGCTGGTTTCACTTAATGGAAACTGTCTGACCTCACAGCATTAGAATTAATTCGCTTGACCGTAGGCGTGTACTTTTTAAAATTTAACCAATCGCTGCTATTTGGTCGTGACGTATGTAATGCGCTACTAACGGATCTAACTGGTATATTAAGCTTTTCCCAAATCTCTTAGGAAGAAGAGCAATAATGTCTTTCCACTTGATAAAATTCACCAAACATTCTCTTTGTTCAGGCTTTAAATCCTCGATCTCAGGAATCGTTGACCACACAGAATGTATGGTTCTTTGCTGATTGGCTGGTGCCCAAACTCGCACTTTCGAGGTTCTTGCAAACCGTCTAGTGTATTCTGATTCCTGACCTAGTCGCTGGAGAGAAATGAAATTGAGCGGACGTACTAGGTGACCCCAGCCTGGCTAACTGTAGCCCTTGTGGATCGATAAATGCTTCCAGGTTTAGAAAATTTTGCAATGAGAAGTAACTATAACCTAGTATGCCACAGTTCTATTAAATATCTACTGGTATGCTGTTAAGGTTTATGCCAGATGCCCTTCCTGATATCGCTCTATTTATCCAGGCTTAGGAATGACGCAGTAACACAATAATAGCTATAACCAATAATCTTTATAGCAGGAGTGTCAAACTGAAATTCACAGAGGGCCAAAATTTAAAAATGGGACTAAGTCATGGGCCAAACTAAATATTGATAGAAACATTTCAACAGCATCTGCAGATATGTAATGTTAAACCTTTTCTTATTAAAATACATGTTTAGTAATAGTTTTGCTTAAATCATGAACACAGAAGCATAATATAAAATAAAATAGACAGCGGTCCAGCTCTAATACATATTTAATATGATCTCATGGGCCGAATATTGTTATATCATAGGCCAAATTTGGACCCTGGGCCTGAATTTGACATGTCTGCTTTGTATCGACATTGTTATATTGATTGCATGGCTCTTACGGACGCTATTTTGAGGACTTTTAACCATTCAATAGAATACTGTATGTGTATTTTTGTCCTCACTTCCTATGGCACTGGTCTTTTTTGGAGGGTCTGAATAACACCCTGGAGAGATCGACAAAAGCTCAAACATGCATGGATGACATTTAAAACCTCTATAATAAAATAACGATTTTGGATAATACCCCCTCTTTAAAAAACAGCTCTCACCACGTTTAAATTGTGTTTCGCTCCGTCTATGTTATCCAAATCTATCTAAAATGGACTGATAAAGCCCAAATTGATTCAGGCGAAACGTTCTTTGAAAATAAAACGTAATATTTATTTATTCGTCAATCTTCAGCGTTTGTCAAATTTGCCGACGATGAGCTCTCAGCAGGATTTGGGGCGAGTTAGTGTTTCTCGGTTGGGCGTTGCGGAGGGAAGCGATCTAATATAGTGGATTTAGAGTTACAAAGCCAGCCTGATTTCACCATCTCCTGTGAATTAGCCGGACTATCCAAATCTGTGAGCTGTTTGTGTACCAGCGCGGACATATGGCTCAGATAAGACCAAGGCTTATGAGCTCACTCCACTCGCCATAACGCTCTCCATAAGCTTCTGAAGAGTTATCGGAGAGGGAAACTACACAGCAACTAAGAGCCGTATTTTTTTTTAACATTAATAATCAGTATGCAACATTTTACATTCTTCTGAAATGCCATCTGGCTTTTATAATAATGCTGACGGTATATTTGTTGTACTATAACTGTGGAATATGATAATTATACTTGCAAATTAAAGGTTCACTGTGAATTTTTTGTGGTTTGTGGTCCGTCGTTTTTCTATGGAGACGTCATCACAATGTTCCACAGTGTGACATTAAACAGCTCCACTTTGCCTTTATTCAATTACGGGCGGTTTAACGACTTAAAAATACCTAGAAAAATGGGCGTTCTGACTGTGAGCGGGGTCGCCTCTCCACAGATCTGACCTGTAACTTGCTCTGGTTTGGTCTCCATGAAGATAGAAAGGTTTAATGCCAGACAAAGCAATAACAAGTCTACAGAGAAAAGTATTTGACGTTCTCTCCACCAGAAAAATTACACAATGCACTTTTAAAGATGGTAGTTTAAGTTTTAGTAGTTCAGAGATTTTTTCCGATATTTGTCCTTTTGAGCGTATCTGGTATTGGTCTTAAATCTCCCACAGAAGCCGATATTTTGTTTGACACAACCAGCTGCTTAAATATGCGTGAAAAATACATGCGTAAAGCTTTATCTGAACACTTAAAGGTGCATTGTGTAACTTTTCTGGTGGAGGGTCCGTGAAATGCTTTTCTCCATGGCGAAGTTATTGAAACCAGACCAAGTTACAGGTCAGATCTGTTACAGTCAGAATGCCTGTTTTCTTGGTATTTTTGAGCTGTAAACTCGAGGTCTGTGTGGTTTTCAGTCCCGCTCCTGCCCGCACCCACAAAGAATTGTAATTTTCATTCTTGCTCCTGCCTGCAGCCGCAATATTTTGTCCCGCTCCCGCCTGAAAATCCCGCAAGAGGGGGACGTTTTTCTTTCTTAGGCTTTATCAAAAGAGAAGTGGAAAAGAATTGTCTAAAATGTGCGCGAGATTAGACCACGTCTGCAAGTTTAGGCTGCTTAAAATGTTTTTATTAATGCCAAATAATGCCAAATAAAATGATTTTTACATTATTCATTTGTATATTTTACTTTACAGTCATATTTAGTTTGTGGGACTGCAGTTTATCATCCCACCTGTACCCGCAATGAGCTTTCTAAACGTGTCCTGCGCTGCACTGTTTTGTGTCGAGTCCGGTAGGTGCAGGGCTCTACTATAAATAAATGTAAGGTGGAGCTGTTTAATGTCACACTGTGGAACATTCCAGGCAGAGCATATCATATAGATATTCATAAAAACAAGCAGATGATGGAGCCTCCACCAAAAAGTGACACAATGCACCTTTAAGTCCAAAGAAGGTACTGCAAAAATGTGACTACACTGGCCTCTAAACAGCTTATAGTAAAAGAAGGTTGTGGATGAGTTTGTACTAAATGTGAATTCAATAATTTGGGAAAAAAAAGTAAAAATCTAAATCAGCTTTCGGTATGAAAAAAAGGCCTATCAGTCGATCTCTTGTAATATGTAGTACTTATCGTGATTTGAAATGATGAAATGAAGTGGTAAGACTCGAGAGAAGACATTTGGTAGTAGTAGTTAATAATTGGGGAGTTGTTAAGTAGTTGCCATGGTAACATAACATGCTTTGGCTCGTGGCTGTGGCTCTTTGGTTGATGTGTTTACCAAGCCCCGGGGCTCAAACCTGGCCGCCAGTTTAAGTGAATGGGCCAAGCTCAAGATTAGAAAGCTGCTTTTAAAGAGCCAATATTACGCTATTTTCTGGTCTCTGTTATAATGTGGTTTCCAAACAGACCTGGAGTTGTGTTTTGTTTCATTCACACGTTTAACACACAAACCCGGCGTATTTAGGCTGAGTTCTTCTCAAACAGAAAGAAAACTAGAATCATTTGGATGATTTCAGCTCTGGAATTGCCAATATGTTCTGAAAAAAGTAGCTGATAACTAAACGATCAAGCTTTGGAAATGTAGACAGAAATAATAAACGTGTGAATGAAACTAAACACAACTCCAGGTCTGTTTTTGACAAGGTAACAACATTATAACACGACTTAAAGCTGCAATTGTCAATTTTACATAATATAAGGACTAACAATGACCAAAATATCGTGATATCGTATCGTCAAAGTTCTCACAATAATATCGTGGACCATCACAATATATCGAATTACAAGTCTCTTTGCTTAAATGAAGAGTTATGGTGCAGCAAGAGCTAAAAACGACAAAGGGAACTACATAGACCATGATCCTTTGCTCCATTTCAGTGTAGACTACAAGAAGAAATAACAGTTCTAGGCACTTTTAAGTCATAGTTCTTTGGGTTAAGTGTTGTTGAGGCATTTTAAGAGGAAAAAGTTGGATATTAGCCTCCACAAAATATCACAATAAATATCGTACCTTGAGATTTAGATATTGTTACATCCCTAATCGTGAGCCTCCCCACCATATTGTGAGCTTTCCTAGCCAGGCTGGTGCCATCTAGTGCCTCTGCTCAATTTCATTTCTCTCCAGCGACTAGTTCAGGAATCAGAATACACTAAACCAGGCATGTCCAAACTACGGCCCGTGGGCCAAATGCGGCCCTCAGACAATTTGTTCTTGGCCCTCAGGCTTGCAGGAGAATTGGCCCAAATTACCTTGCAAATTACCTTTTTATTGCAAGTTTTTATTGAAAATCTACCTAGATAAGGCCAATATTTAATATTTAGTGTGTGGTTTTAAGGATCTTAGCGTGAATAAAGACTGATGGCTCATTCTAACGTGTTAAACATGCACAGATTTTAATTATTCACTGTACTGAGCTCCAGTCTACGGCCCTCGATCAGCCCTCTGCTTTGTCTGTGTTTAAATATGTGGCCCTCGATGAAAAAAGTTTGGACACCCCTGGTCTAGACGGTTTGCAAAAACCCCGGAAGTGCGAGTTTGGACACCAGTCAATCAGCGAAGAGCCATATATTCTGTGTTGGCAACGATTCCCGAGATCGAAGATTTAAAGCTGGAATAAAGAGAATGTTTGGTGGAATTTTATCAAGGGGAAAGAAGTTATTGCCCTTCTTCCTACGGGATATGGGAAAAGCTGAATATACGAGTTAGCCCCGTTAGTGGTGCATTACATACGTCACGACCAAATAGCAGCGATTGGTTAAATGAAAAAAAAAAGTACCTGCCTACTGTCGAGCGAACGAACTCTAACACTGTGCGGCCAGACAGTTTCTACGAAGTGAAACCGACTGATGAATCAGGTTAGAGTTTTCCCAAAATATTGCAATAAATATCATATCATGAGGTTCATACCGTGATGATATCGTATCGTGAGACTTGGATATGGTTACACGTCTAATTAGGACCTTTAAGACAAATGAAGGATTTCAAGCTCAGAAAGTTTATCTGAAAAAAGCTAAAAAATGGCGTAAAATCAGACCTTTTTGAAAGCTGTAGGTCCCTGTCAGCCGATTGTGATTTCATTGAACTCTACGGGTAAAAGGTTTTCTGCGTTGGAGAGGATGTTTTCGATGCAGTACCAATAGAGTAGCCACTAATCCACCTAAGCAATACCCCATGCAGTAAATCTATCATTTTAATGCGCATCAGCTGTTTCTGACTTGTTTTTCGTCTGTAACTAATGCGTGTTGTGATGCCGTGTTTGTGTTTGTGTGTTTGTGTGCGTGCGCGCGTGTGTGCTGAAGCAGTTAGAGATCAGAGTGGATCATTGGGAGCCCGTGTGTGTCTGTGTCATCTGTCTTCATTTGGATTCTCTCATTACTCACGTTCCCCTCTGCAGTTTTACAAAGCAGAGACTATAAAACCCTCACTAACATACATTCAACTACCATTTCCATCACGTCCGACTCAAACTTTTGTTAGATCACTGCTGCTATTGCCATAAGAGTGACATAGAGCACAGAAACACTTGAACCGGCTAATCTATGACACTCGTAGATCATTTTGCTATCGTTTGTTCATTTTAAATTGCAATATTCATCCAAAAAAGGGCCTATATTACCTTTCAGATTTAAGCTTTAATGCTAATTCCTCATCAAAAACATACCTGTAGTAACTATGGAGTAAAAATGGAGTAATACGTGAAGTACTCCACCGTATTTTTAAACTCCAAACACTTTCACCAGAATCATTTGGATCATTTCAGTCCTAGAATTGCCAATCTCTACTGAACAAAAGGTAAGAGGTTGCTGTTAACTTGAATATTACCACCTCATGACATCACAAAGTGGATTGGAGCATTTTGAACTTTGGAGATGTGGACAGACTAAAAATAAAGGGTTATTTAAACATGTGAGTGAAACAAAACGCAATTTTAGGTATGTTTTTGAGGAGGTAACAACTTTCTAATACGGCTTAAAGCTCATAAGAGTCAATTTTGCATAATATAGGACTTTTAATTTAACAAAAAAAAAAAAAAAAGTACGCTGATGTGATTTCCGCATGAGGAAACTGCATCTCCATAAATCATTGCAACAAAGAACTGTGTAGTTGTCTGCACCTCTGATGTAGTTGTAGATCACACTAGCAAGCACAGGATTAAAAAAAAAAAAGTACCAGAATGACTACGCGACACTGCTGAAACCTACAGTACATGTATCACAAATTAAGCAAAACTGGAGAACGAAGTACAGAGCAGTGGGCGTATTCTGGTGTTGGTGAAAACGGGGGTTGATTCGCAAAATGGATTCTTGAAAGTACTGTAAGTCATTAAAGATTGCTTGAATCACTCCAAATACAACTTCAAGAGGGTAAATTGAGAAGGGGAAACAACTATAACATGGCTCGTGGGTCTGCTTTAACTTAAAGGTTGTATGGAGGATTTTTTTTTGTTTCAAATTGTCAATGAAAGTTTAAAATACCATTACAGAGACGCAGCAGCTTTGTAATTATGATGACCAAAAAAAAAAAAAGAAGAATGAAAATCCATCAACTGTGGACGTATTGAGGCCAGATAAACATCAGCCAATAGACAACGAGGCTCCCTCATTTTCTATTGGCTGTTAAGTTGTCAATCAAACTCCCTAAATTTCTAGTGTAACTGACTCGTCGGCGCGCAGGGATTACATGGTTTATGCAGCGGTTCTTAGAGGCTTTTTTAAACTGTAGGTTCTTCGCAGTTCGCACAAAGTTTGTCGCGATGGCAGACGAGAATCCACGACCAGTTCGCTGCGAAAGAAAGTCAGTTTTTGAAGTAGAAAACGTAGTAGTGAAAGAAGAAGAGAAGGAGAAAAGGAGCAAAGACAGACTGACGTGATTCTTGGAGATTCCTTTCAGTGATGGCGCAATGAAGCAGACAAAGGGTCTAAAAACTGACATGTCGGTCGCTAAATTATTTCTAGACAGGTCACTTCAATGGTAATTCTGAACATGCACTGGATGTAAATAAGCATGATTTCTAGAGTAAGGAGGCGGAAGGAGGTGTTTCTACTGAGGGAGCTGTGGAGGAGGATCAGGTCACACATGCACAACATTTGAAAAAGTACTGTCACTGTATTTCTTTTCCATTAAAAAATCCTCTATACAACCTTTAATTTACAGAGGAAATTCAAAAATGCATTTTCTTAGTTTTTAGGAATCGTCCTAGTTCAGAACTTCTGTTATAAAGGTTTAGTCCTATTTTAGTTTAGACCTGGTATAGATCTTTTCTCTGAATGATACGTGGCGTGAAAAGCTTAAAGACGCACTATGTCATTTTTTGGTTAATTGGTCCATTACCTGCTTGTTTCCATGGAGATGTCATCGCTCTGCCTGGAATGTTCCACAGTATGACATTAAACATCTCTACATTACATTTATTCAATCACAAGTGACTTTATTGCTCAAAACTACAGAGAAAAACAGGCATTGTGACTGTGAGCGGGGTCGCCTCTCCACAGATCTGACCTGTAACTTGGTCTGGTTTGGTCTCCATGAAGATAGAAAGGTTAAATACCATACTAGGGCTTTTTCTGGCAGATATTGTGATTCTGATTTCATCCATAATTGTTTTCAAATCAAGTTTCAGTGCACATGAACATTTGCAAACATCATAGAAACTTACATCATACCAGCGTCCTGCACCAACGATTTGAAGCTGGACCGTAAAGCCCAATTTACGAAGACAATAAGAGCTGTGATTGTTCCTCCCTACCATTGCTCGACAAACATTTCCTGTACTCCGCTTTCCTTTCTTTCAATATACATCGAGTAATAATGTGTTTAATGCAGCTTTGGGCACATTTGTTTACGTTTTACAGAAACAAAGCTCAAAACCGCATGGCTCATATGTATAAACTATAAGCGCTGACAAAAACAGCTCGCTCCTTGTGCGCTGATGCGGTCAGCTTCTGTCGGACTAAAGGACAAAACTCAGTGGAATATCTTCGTTCTTTCTGTGACAGAGGATGTGCTGATGATGGTGAGTCTGTTCTGTGCTTCTATCGTGCTGGAGATGGTTCATGTTAAACTTTACACGAACGCCATGTTTAAATCCTCGACGCAGATCCATGAATCAAAAAACAACGGCGACACGGCGATGGCAGCAGTGCGCGATGAATTGACGCAGAACTAAACTTCGCTCTTAAATTGGGCTTCAGGAGTACTGCAAAAAAAACGTGGCTTTGACGTTTCCAAATTCGTGTTGTCCGAGATCGCGATTTTTGGTCCAATACGATAGATCCTTCAGCCCTTTACCATACTGTGAAACATTCCAGACAAAGCGATAACATCTCCTTGGAGAAAAGCATTTTGGCGGACTGTCCAACAGAAGAGTTACACAATGCGCCTTTATAAAAACCACTGGCTTGGACTGTAATTCACTGACATTGTTTGAAGTTAGCCACAACTCAACAAACATACACAGCAAACAGTAAACAGTATGAATCTGAAATCTCTGCCCCGCACATGAGGAGTAATTGAATATCTGTGCGCATTTGCCTATAGACAGCTTTGATCCATAACTCGCTGCAGAAGGCCTGTTGTTTTAGCATAAGCCCCTGTATTTCTCCCCAAATTAAAATTCCGAGTCAGTTCTGCGGAGTCTCGTGGGGAGCGCTGGATTAAATTTATTTCCGTTCAATCAGGTTGTGATGGAAACAATGAATTGATAAGGCGACACCTGCTCTCACCGCCGCTTTCTAAGTCATGACGCGGAGAGAGCACAGATATAAATATATTCACGAGCCCAGTGCAATTATCTGATAGAGAGATTACGTTTAAAAACATTTGTGCGCTGATAACGCCCGGATCGTGGCAGACTCAGGAGCTGCGCTGAAAATGCATCTGTTGGTAAATTTCTCTGATATAAGATGGTGATTTTTGTACTATTATTGTAGTATTTCAGTCATTATTATTACTCAGGTCTCAAGGTATAATCTGCAAATTCAGCATGAAAGTACCATTCCACAGCACGGCATTAAGCTCATCTATAGTTCTATGTACAAAGACACTACTATAATATTACTTCTCCTACTGTACTACTACCACTACTTTGCTGTACTTTATTTACTATGCTTATTAAGTGTAAAATCCCTCAGTCGTCCAGGTAGAATCCATGGAAAAGGAGAAATTGCTTCTTCAGTTCTGGTCAAAATGCTGGTGGACACTGGTTTATATCTGCCTGAAGGGAGGAGGTAACTACAATGAAACGACTCTGAAACTGTAAACAAGTTGTTTTGTTAGTTTCAGAGTAGTTTCAGTGTAGTTAGCTCGTCCTTTCAGGCAGATATAACTAACTAACTAACAAACCGGCTTGTTTACAGTTTCAGAGTAGTTTCATTGTAGTTAGCTCCTCCTTTCAGACAGATATAACTAACTAATAAACCGACTTGTTTACAGTTTCAGAGTAGTTTCATTGTAGTTAGCTCCTCCCTTCAGGCGGATATAAGGAACTGTCCACCAGTGTCTGACCAGATCTGAAGAAGCAGCTTGGATGAGCTGCGAAACATATTCAACCAAATAAACGTTGGTCCAGTTGACAAATTGGATTTCTCCTTTTGCTACTGTATACACATTAAGGTTAAAGTACACTTTACTGTGAATATGTACAGGGAAATTTGTCCCCTGCATTTGACCTATTCAAGTTAACCATCTAAAACCCAAAATGTAAGAAAAGCATGAAGTTTACTGTATCTAATTCCATGATCAAGTCTGATCTGCAAAGAGGCAGACCCACTTACAGTAAGCGTATATGTTTCCAAGTAATATTACAGATAAACATAACTGTAACTGAATTAATGCAAGAGAAGTTTTATACCAGGGGTTTCCAACTTTTTTCCTCCAGTGAGCTTTACAAAACGAAAATGCCAGAGAGCTGCTAGTTTTAGCTGTCTCAAGAAATGGAGTATATTTATGTGCCTCGGCGAGCCTTAGATGAGGTACCGTTAGATGCCTATAAAACATAAACCATTATCTATTTACTAGTCTACAAAGTTAGGCATCAACATAATAAATGTACAGTGGTAAAAGGCATTTAATTAATCAGATTTTACTTATTCAGGACAATATGTATAATTCAGCAATCCCTTGGTGAGTTACTAGGAAGGGGTTGGAGAGCTGCTGATAGCTCCTGAGCCACAAGATGGAGACCCGTTTTATAACATACTGTGGAAATTCAGGCATAACTTCTCTGTGGTGACAAGCACTTAGCAGATGAACACCAGAAAAGCTACATAATGCATCTTTAAAAGTATATTGTCATATCCTATAATCATTAGTTCGCAAAGTGGGGTCTGAGGTCCCTTGGGGTCCTTGGGTCATGTGCTTTGGGCCCCCAAAAGATGTGATAACAATTGATCATTACTTATCTTACTTAACTTATCTTACTGGACATCCAATACTTATATTTTTGATCTATATATCAATATCTATGACAAATAGGGATGTAACAATAACCAAAATATCATGATATCGTCAAAAGTCTCACAATAATTTCATGGGCTGTCAAGTCAAGTTCAAATTTGCTTAAATGCATGTTTTTATAGAAGTAACCAATAAAGATCGCGAACTACATGATCTCCCATGATTCATTTCAGTGCAGCAACATGAAGAAATATGTTTTTGCTTCAATTCTTGGAATTACGACATTAATAATCCACACCAAAATCTCGTCAAGGTATTTTAAAAGCAAAAAAGTGTCCTATCAACAATAATATTAGCCTCTCCACAATACTGCAATAAATATCGTACCGAGAGATTTGGATATCGTTACATCCCTGATAACAAATGAACCTTTAATGCGAATTTGATCATAATAAACATGATTTGAACTTGAATGAATTTTATTGTAATGCCAGTGTAGAGAACAATAGCAATTGGATGTTTTACTTTTTGATACGGGTTCACTGGCCTCAAAACATTGTTCTTAATTTTCTTTTGAGTTCAACATTTAGTAGTAGTAGTTGCAGTTGTTGCAGTAGTCGCTGTAGAAATAGGTAGAAGTTGAAGGTAGAAGCTTAAGCAACAATAGCAGTAATAGTTTTAGTTGTTGTAGTAGGACTAGATGCAGTAGTAAAATCTCCCAGTGCTCCAGATGAACTTTAAAAACATTTGTGAGCAGTGATAAGTCATCCAAACGGCTCTTGTTGCTAAAGTCATGATTGGTGATTGGTGGTACGAGACAGCGGCTCGTCTGTAACTCAATTCAATGGTGCTGTGGTCTGCATTTGAATGTGCCGCAGCAGTTATTAAAGCCCCGAGAGAAGATTACCCCGCTCCAATCAGACTGAATGAAGAGTGAGGAAGCGTTATGGGGATGCTGTGAAGTCTGACCCCGCGTCCTGTCCTCCAGCTCCCATCATGCATTGCTCTTATCCTTGGACTGTGTAATATGAGGCCTAATAGGCGCTTGTCCAATCATCGGTCACTCACGGAGGCAGTGATGAATATTGAAGAAGGGAAACACACACACACACACATATGTACACAGAGACACACACACACACCGTCGTTATATTGTGCCATCCGTCCAGCTGTAGACTGTGTAGCTCCAGGGATGTGCAATTCATCATGTTTGAATTGCATCTAGATCCAAAAGTTTCAAATAAGGTTCAGATGGAGGTTTTTTAATGGAGAAGTCTACAGCCAATCCCTCAAAAACATATATACGGTATTTGACTATTTTTGTGTGAAGTGATGGTAAAAGTGCCCATACTTCGCTATTTTCTGATTTATGTTATAATGTTGTTTCCTCATCACAAACAGACCTGGAGTTGTATTTTGTTTTGTTGTGTTCACACGTTTAACTCACAAACCCTGCACATTTAATGTTGTTGAATGCCATACTGTGGAACATCCCAGGCAACATTATTGATTTTTATTTAATTCCCCCTTTGACTTAATCTTTTACTCACTATATATTAGGGCAGGGGTCCCCAAAAAGTGAGAACCCCCCCTCCCGCACGCCACTTGGACCGTGCCTCCTACAGTACGCAGCGCGGATTGTGCCTCCTCCTGTGCACCGCATGGACCGTGTCTCCTCTAGTGCACCGTGTGGATCGTGTCTTCTTGTGTACTCTATGTAGACCATGCCCCCTCCCGTGCACCACGTGGTCCGTGCCTCCTCCTTGATGCCATGCGAAGCTTGCCTCCTCCCTTATGTCGTGTGAACCGTGCCTCCTCCCTTATGTCGCGCGGATCATGCCTCCTTCCTTACAGCTCAAGGACCATGCCTCCTCCCTTGCGTCGCGTGGACCATGCCTCCTCCCGTGCACCGCGTGGACTGTGTCTCTTCCCGTACGATGTATGGACCACACGTCTTCTTGTGTTTCCTGCACCTCTAAAACAGAATTAAAACCAGGATTAAACTAAAACTAGGACTAAACCAGGACTAATATCGGGTCTAAACCAGGCCTAAAACGAGGACTAAACCAGGACAAAAAAATTGATTTTACCAGGACTAATCCACGGCATGCCTCCTCTCCTCCTGTACACCTTGGGGACCGTGTCCACTCACATAGGCCGCGCCTCCTCCTATATGTGTGTATATGTGTATCTGAGAAAATATTGCCCCCCCCCCAGGGAAATATTGTTGGACATAAAAATGGTCTGTGGCGCAAAAAAGGTTGTGGACCACTGCAGTAGTGCATTTAACAGGGCTGCTACAGAGCCACTGGAAATTTACTAAGAATTGAACATTCATTTTAGGTCTGTGTCATAATATAATGTGGAGTCATTGAGTTTAAAGTGGTAGAATTACTTAAAATTTTACACATTTGCATTAAAAAGTTTGGCCTATATCAGTTCCGCAGGGGTGCTTGAGGGCCAAAAATTGCTCTAAGGGCCACAGTTGAGCCCCGGGCCACAGTTTGGACAGCCCTGCATTAGAATCATATATGTGGAGTTCTTTTATAAGGTCCAGTAGTCTATAGCCCCTCTGGCTCTGAAGGTTCCTGCTCCTTTGGTCTTTGTGTGTGTGGAGGATGGAGGAGCAGAGGCTGACACTGTGGCAGGGTCATCCCACTGACGCTCACTGCTGCTGGGCTGAGCGGAGCGCTGCAGTGGGCGTCCTCCGTGAGCGCGGAAGTCAGAACCATGAACTGTAGAGAGCTGGAAAACATTTTCAAGAGGAAAAAAACTTCAGCTTAGGTTAGAGAAAGAATGACAGTTTTATTCAAGAAATGTTTTTGCATTAATTCGGGAAAAAAAAAAGAAAAAAAAGTAAACTACATCGTGGATTCTGCTCATATTTAGTTTGTAAACTTTTGTGATCCCACGAGTAACTGGAGAACTTTACAGATTCTTTTACATTTTATTTTATTTATTTTTTATGTCAATTTATATTCCTCATATTTAGGTGCTCAAAAAAACTGTTATTTTGATAAAAAAATATTGTTGTAGTATTGTTGCTAGTTCAGTATATGTCATTACTTCAACTACCACTACTACTACTACTGCTATTACTACTGTTGCTACTACTAGTATACTACTACTATTGTTACTACTACTGCTGATACTGCTTCTACTAATAAGTACTACTAATACTATGACTACTACTACTGCTGCTGCTACTACTACTAGTATACTACTACTACAATTGCTACTACTGCTACTACTATTGCTATTACTCCTACTATTGCTACTATTACTACTACTATTACTACTACTAGTGCTACTATTACTATTACTCCTACTACTGCTACTATTACTACTATTACTCCTATTACTGCTACTATTACTACTACTGCTACTACTACTACTATTACTCCTCCTACTACTACTACTATTACTACTACTACTACTGCTACTATTACTACTACTACTACTGCTGCTGCTACTACTACCTCTGTTTCTAGTATACTACTACTATTGCTACCACTGCTGCTGCTTCTGTTACTACTAATACTACTACTACTACTCTTTCTATTACTAGTACAGCTACTACAGCTATTACTACTACTGCTGCTGCTACTGCTTGTTACTACTACTACTGATAGTAGTTACTACTAGTACTGCTACTCATACTACTACTAGTACTACTACTGCTGCTTCTGTTGCTGCTACTAGTATACTATTACTATTGTTGCTACTACTTGCTTGCTGCTCCTACTACTTTGTTTATAGTACTTGTACACATCAGTAGTCCCACTTACTAAATTAATCTTCCCGTTATATCCACTTGTGCTCTGAACAACCGTAAAGTATCACCCACTCCTAATAACCAGACTAGTAGGACAGGACGGTTGTAGGACAAGAGCACCCGGTGGGAGAGCCTGCGCGCAGACATGTGGGTGCAGACATGTGGGTGCTGGCTCAGTGTTTGGTCTTGGCTCTGTGCTCGTGTCGTGCCAAAAGCAGCCTGCTGCAGATTTACTCCTTCAGCCCTCAGCGCCACAGAGACGGAGAGAGGGAGAGAGGGAAGAGAGACGGAGAGAGGGATGGAATGAGAGAGAGGAAAGAGGGAGAGAGAGAAGAAAGAGAGAGGGAGTTAGAGAGGTGGAATGAGAGAGAGGAAAAAGGGAGAGAGAAGAGAGAGAGGGAGGAAAGAAAGAGGGAGGGAAGGAGAGAGACGAGGAAAGAGAGAGATGGAATGGGAGAGAGAGGAAAGAGGGGGAGAGAAGAGGGAGACAGGAGGGGACAGAGATGGAAAGGGAGAGTGGGAAGATGAAGAAGGAGAGAGGGAGAGAAGGGGAGAGAGGGAAATAGGAGAGAGGAGAGTAGAAGGAGGGGGCTAGAGAAGAGAGGGGAGAATAGAGATAGGATAGAGGGATACACATAGAAAGGGAGAGGGGAAGAGGGAAAGAAGGGGAGAGAAGAGGAGAGAGGGAGATTGAGGGAGGAGAGGAGAGAGGGGAAGATGGGAGAGAGAAGGGAGAGAAGAGAGAGAGAGAGGGAAGGGGGAGAGAGAGAGGAAAGAGGTAGACAGATGGAAAAGGAGAGAGGGGAAGAGAGAGAAAGAGAGGAGAGAGGGTGAAAGGAGGAGAAGTAGAGATCCAGAGAGGGAAGATGAATGAGGATTAGGGGATGGACCAAATGTTCACACAATGTTGGACCCTCCATTTGTCCAAAGCCACACTTCCTGGGAGCGCAGTCTGCATGTTCTCCTCGTGTTCCTGCGGCTCTCTCCACACTCCAGCCGTCACACAAACCCAAAACCTGACACAAATACACAACAACAAGGACATTTTACACGTCCTGTGGCACATGAAGTTTATTCTATCCATCTTTAAGTGATGTTATAATGCTCAAAAAACAGACCTGGAGTTGTGTTTTGTTTGAGTAACTCTTTATTATTCGTCTGTCTACATTTCCAAACCTCAAAATGTTGTTCCACCTTGAGTTCCGTTGGTACCGTCGGACTTTTCTAACTCTGACTTCTGCTCGGTCGTTAAAGCGTCGCCTCGTCGTGCGCGCGGTGGAGGGAGGTGCTTCGCGCTCTTGTCTCGTGAAAATGTTATTGCTTCGCCCGGAATGTTCCGCAGTATGTGATAAACTGAACTGCTTTTTTTGCAATAAAACACGATAAAGAGACGGACAGATAGATAGAGATGGATAGAGAAATGGATAGATGGATAGAGAGAGAGAGATGGGTGAGTAGTAATGAAAATAAATAAAAAAGTGGATGGATGGATGGATGGATAGATGGAGAGGGAGAGAGGGAGAGAGATTGAGAGAAAGATTAATAGGTAGAAATAGATGGAAAGAGAAAGAGAGAGAGCGAGAGACAGAGATAGATAGACAGACAGAGGGATAGAGAGAGAGACAGAGGGATAGAGAGACAGAGGGATAGAGAAATATACAGAGGGATAGAGAGATAGACAGAGGGATAGAGAGATAGAGGGATAGAGAGATAGACAGAGAGATAGAGGGATAGAGAGATAGACAGAGGAATAGAGAGATAGACAGAGAGAGATAGAGAGATAGAGATATAGACAGAGGAATAGAGCAATAGACAGAGGGATAGAGAGATAGAATGAGAGATAGAGGGATAGAGAAATAGACAGAGGGATAGAGAGAGAGATGGTAGAGAGATAGACAGAGGGATAGAGAGATGATAGAGAGAGAGACAGAGGGATAGAGAGATGGTAGAGAGATAGACAGAGGGATAGAGAGATAGAGAGATAGAGAGATAGACAGAGGAATAGAGAGATAGAGGGATAGAGAGGATAGAGAGATAGAGACAGAGGATAGAGAGATGATAGAGAGATAGACAGAGGGATAGAGAGATAGAGAGATAGAGAGATAGACAGAGGGATAGAGAGATAGATAGAGAGATAGACAGAGGAAGAGATAGACAGAGGGATAGAGAGAGATAGAGGGATAGAGAAATAGACAGAGGGATAGAGAGATAGATAGAGACAGAGGGATAGAGAGATAGAGGGATAGAGAGATAGACAGAGGGATAGAGAGATGGATAGAGAGAGAGACAGAGGATAGACAGAGAGATAGAGGGATAGAGAGATAGATAGAGAGATAGACAGAGGGATAGAGAGATGGATAGAGAGATAGACAGAGGAGATAGAGGGATAGAGAAATAGACAGAGGGATAGAGAGATGGATAGAGAGATAGACAGAGGGATAGAGAGATGATAGAGAGATAGACAGAGAGATAGAGAGGATATAGAGAGATAGACAGAGGGATAGAGAGAGATGAGATAGAGAGATAGACAGAGAGATAGAGAGATAGAGAGATAGACAGAGGGATAGAGAGATGGATAGAGAGATAGAGAGATAGAGAGGGATAGAGAAATAGACAGAGGGATAGAGAGATGGATAGAGAGATAGACAGAGAGAGAGAGAGGATAGAGAAGATAGACAGAGGGATAGAGAGATGGATAGAGAGATAGACAGAGGGATAGAGAGATGATAGAGAGATAGACAGAGGGATAGAGAGATGAGAGAGATAGACAGAGGGATAGAGAGATAGACAGAGGGATAGAGAGATGGGAATAGAGAGAGACAGAGGATAGAGAGACAGGAGATAGAGAGATGGATAGAGAGATAGACAGAGGGATAGAGAGATAGAGGGATAGAGAAATAGACAGAGGGATAGAGAGATGGATAGAGAGAGAGACAGAGGGATAGAGAGATGGATAGAGAGATAGACAGAGGGATAGAGAGATGGATAGAGAGAGGTAGAGAGAGAGAGATGGATAGAGAGAGAGATAGAGAGAGAGAGATGGATAGAGAGAGAGATGGGTAGATAGGTAGAGAGACAGATAGAAAGAACTGGTGAGAAAATGAAGGACAACAGCTTCTTTAAAGAACTCACTGCAGGTTACCTCTTTTTACTTCATTTATTTTCATGAAAGTTCCAGTGTTAATGTCAGAGAAGTGAAGTTACTTTTAATTATTATTGCTGCTTTTGGTTTTCAAATTAATTTGTCCTAGATGAATGGATAGATAAAAATGAACAGACAGATAGATGGTCCCACTTTAACTGATGTTTGTTCTAAAGGTTTTTAATAACTGAGGCTCTCGTGTTGAAGTTGTTGTGCAGATATAATCCGTGTTTGAGCATGAGTCATGTGACCTGCGTCCAGGACACACAGACTCACTGTAGTGGACTGACCTTAAACCCAACACCACGACAACCAGCACCACCAGCACCAACACCAGAACCACCACCACCAAACCAGAACACCACCAGCACCAACACCAGAACCACCACCAGCACCAACACCAGAACCACCACCAGCACCAACACCAGAACCACCACCAGGTCCAGCGCCAGCAACATCAGCAATACGAGCACCACCAGCACCAACACCACGAGAACAACAGCACCACCAGTAGCACCACCAGCACCACCCACAGCACCACCAGAACACCACCAGAACCACCAGAACCAACACCAGAACCACCACCAGGTCCAGCGCCAGCAACATCAGCAATACAGCACCACCAGCACCACCCACAGCACCACCAGAGCACCAGCACCACAAGAACAACAGCATCATCAGAACACCAGCAGCACCACCACCAGAACACCACCACCAGAACACCACCAGAACCACCAGAACCAACACCAGCACCAGAACCAGAACACACCAAAACCACCAGAACCAACACCACCAGCACCACCAGAACACACACCAAGAACCACCACCAGAACCACCAGAACCAGCACCACCAGAACCACACCAACCAGAACACCACCAGAACCAACACCAGCACCACCAGAACACCACCAGAACACCACCAGAACCACCAGAACCAACACCAGCACCACCAGAACACCACCAGAACCACCAGAACCAACACCAGCACTACCAGAACACCACCAGAACACCACCAGAACACAACCAGAACACAACCAGAACCACCAGAACACCAGAACACCAGAACCACCAGAACCACCAGAACCACCAGAACCACCACCACCACCAGAACACCACCAGAACCAACACCAGCACCACCAGAACACCACCAGAACCACCACCAGAACCAACACCAGCACCACCAGAACACCACCAGAACCACCAGAACCAACACCAACCAGCACCACCAGAACCACCACCAGAACACACCAGAACCAGAACACACCACCACCAGAACACCACCAGAACCACCAGACCACCAAAACCACAAACCAGAACCAACCACCAGCACCACCAGAACACCACCAGAACACCACCAGAACCACCACACCAGCACCACCACCAGAACACACCAGAAACACCACCACCAGAACCAACACAGCACCACCAGAACCCACCAGAACACCACCAGAACACACCAGAACACACCAGAACCAACCACAAGCACCACCAGAACCACCAGAACCACCACAACCCAGCCACCACCAGAACACACCAGAACCCACCAGAACACACCAGAACCCACCAGAACACAACCACCAGAACACCAGAACCACCAGAACCACCAGAACCAACACCAACACCACCAGAACACAACCAGAACCACCAGAACCAACACCAGCACCACCAGAACACCACCAGAACACCACCAGAACACCACCACCAGAACACCACCAGAACACCACCACCAGAACACCACCAGAACCACCAGAACCACCAGAACACCACCAGAACACCACCAGAACACACCAGAACCACCAGAACCAACACCAGAGAACCACCACCAGAACACCACCAGAACACAACCAGAACACAACCAGAACCACCAGAACCACCAGAACCACCAGAACACCACCAGAACACCAGAACCAGAACCACCAGAACCAACAGAACCACCAGAACACCACCAGAACCACCACCACCAGAACCACCAGAACCACCAGAACCACCAGAACCACACCAGAACACAACCAGAACCAAACCAGAACCACCAGAACCAACCACACCACACCACCACACACCACCCACAACACCACCAGAACCACCAGAACCAACACCAGCACCACCACACAGCACCACCAGAACACCACCAGAACCACCAGAACCAACACCAGAACACCACCACCAGCCGCCGCAGTCATTCATGTTTCTGGGTCAGAGCGACCACCGTCTATGCACTTTTCAGACTGGTGTGTTTATCTGTAAATACAGGATCCCAGTGTTCAGCCAAAGCCACAAACGTCGGTGAAAATCAGGGCCAATTGAACAAAACTGAACAGCATTTTTCTCTCGCAAACACTTTTATTTATTGTTATATTGGAGCAGAACGTGCCCTGTCCCAGTATAGATGATAGATTTATTGTATAAGCGGCTCAAAATAAGGTCAGCAGATGTCTTCTTTGTACCGACTGCAGCCTTTTTGTTGTCCGATATTTCAGGAAGTGCACTGTTAGGATGCTAGCTTTACCGTCATGGCTCAGAAAGTGGAGAAAAGCGCTCGCAAACTCACCCTGGTGAATTATTACGGACGCTCTGAATGCACAAAGTAAACGCGGAATCACTTCGGACCATCGCAAACGGTTGAATTCGAGATATTTTTTAAACATTTTTAACAGCGTAACAACGAGGTTCAGCTCCTTTAACCTCCTTCTTGACTTCTGTTGGCACAAATCCAGGTCTGATGAGTGTCGACTGTGGAGTTTCCGTCTTTCCGTTCAAAGGTTTTTTAATGAAATGTTTGGAGCAGCTGCCGGTGGAGGGAGCAGGTGTAATTGTGAGAGAGAAAAAGAAAGAGAGAGAAAGAGAAAGAAAGAAAGAGAGAGGGAGCGCAGGTTAACGCCACCGAATCAAGAGGACCAGTTTCACATTGTGGTCTCTGCGGGCTGGCCTCCTGCCCATTCTCTCTCTCTCCTCCTTTCTCATTCGCTCTCTTATTCCCCTGCTTTTATTTCTCTCTCTCCTCTCTTCCTCCTCACTTCTGTCTCTTCTATTTTCATACCTTTACCTCTTTGTCCTCTGTCTGTTCCCCTCTCTCTCTCTCTCTCTGCCTCTATTCTCTTTGCTCTCCGTTCTCTCTATCCCTTTTCTTCCCCCTTCCCTGTTTATCTCCAGCTCTTCTCTCTCTCATTTTCCTCTTCTCTTTCTCCTTCCCCTGCTCCATGTCTCTCCGTCTCTATTCTCTCTCTCTTCCTCTCTTTTTCCCTAGCCTTTCCTCTTGTTTCCCTCTCTCCTCTTCTTTTTCTCTCTCTCTCTCTCTTCCCCCTTCTCCCATTCTCTCTCCCCCTCTCTTTTTTCCTACTCCTTTCCTCTTGTTTCTCTCTCTTCCTCTCTCTCTTCTTTCTCCCTCTTTCCTCTTCTTTCTTTCACTCGCTCTCCCCCTCTCTTCTCTCTTCCTCTTTTGATTTCCCTACCCCTGTCCTCTTGTTTCTCTCTCTCCCTCTTTCTCCTCTTCTTTTGCTCTCTCTCTATCTGTCTTTCTCCCCTCTCCTCTCTCTCTTTCCCTTCCTTTCTTTTTCCCTACCCCTTTCCTCTTCTTTCTCTCTCTCTGCCTCTATTCTCTTTGCTCTCCGTTCTCTCTATCCCTTTTCTTCCCCCTTCCCCGTTTATCTCCAGCTCTTCTCTCTCTCATTTTCCTCTTCTCTTTCTCCTTCCCCTGCTCCGTCTCTCCGTCTCTATTCTCTCTCTCTCTTCCTCTCTTTTTCCCTAGCGCTTTCCTCTTGTTTCTCTCTCTTCTTCTCTCTTTTCTCTCTCCGTCTTGCCTCTTCTTTCTCTTTCTCTCTCCCCTTCTTTCACTCTTTCTTTCCCTACTCCCACTCTCTCTCCCCTCTCTTCTTCTTCCTCTCTTTTTCCCTACCCCTTTCCTCTTGTTTCTCTCTCTTCCTCCTTCTCTGTCTCGCTCTCCCCCTCTCTTCTCTCTCTCTTCCTCTTTTGATTTCCCTACACCTTTCCTCTTGTTTCTCTCTCTCCCTCTCTCCCTCTTTCTCCTCTTCTTTTGCTCTTTCTCTCTCCTCTTCTTTCTCTCTCTCTCTCTGTCTCTCTCCCCCTCTCCTCTCTCTTTCCCTTCCTTTCTTTTTTCCCTACCCCTTTCCTCTTGTTTCTCTCTTTCTCTCTCCCTTTTTCCTCTTCTTTCTCTCTCTCTTCCTCTTTCGCTCTCCCTCACTCTCTCCGCTCTCCTCTCCCTTTCTCTCTCTCTTCATCTATCTCCTCTCTCTCCCTCTTTCCGCCCATCTCTCCCTTTTTTGTCTCTCCTTCCCCGTGTTGTCTCTCTCCATCTCTTTCTCTCTCTTCCCCTCTCTTTTTTCCCTACCCCTTTCCTCTTCTTTCTCTCTCCTCTTCTATCTCTCTCCTCTTCCTTCACTCTCTCCTCATACTTCACAGGCCTCGATATACGACAGGCCATCCGACATACCTCGATACGAGGCCACGATACGATACATACCTCGATACGAAGGCCGCGATACGATACCGATACGCCGCGATACGATACATACCTCGATACGCAGGCCACGATACGATACATACCTCGATACGAAGGCCGCGATACGATACATACATACAAGGCCGATACGATACGATACATACCTCTACGGCCACGATACATACCTCGATACGCAGGCCACGATACGATACATACCTCGATACGCAGGCCACGATACGATACATACCTCGATACGCAGGCCGCGATACGATACATACCTCGATACGCAGGCCGCGATACGATACATACCTCGATACGCAGGCCACGATACGATACATACCTCGATACGCAGGCCACGATACGATACATACCTCGATACGCAGGCCGCGATACGATACATACCTCGATACGCAGGCCGCGATACGATACATACCTCGATACACAGGCCGCGATACGATACATACCTCGATACGCAGGCCGCGATACGATACATACCTCGATACACAGGCCACGATACGATACATACCTCGATACGCAGGCCACGATACGATACATACCTCGATACGCAGGCCGCGATACGATACATACCTCGATACACAGGCCACGATACGATACATACCTCGATACGCAGGCCGCGATACGATACATACCTCGATACGCATAGGCCCGCGATACGATACATACCTCGATACGCAGGCCACGATACGATACATACCTCGATACGCAGGCCACGATACGATACATACCTCGATACGCAGGCCACGATACGATACATACCTCAGATCGATACGCAGGCCGCGATACGATACATACCTCGATACGCAGGCCACGATACGATACATACCTCGATACACAGGTTACGATACGATACATACCTCGATACTCAGGCCACGATACGATACATACCTCGATACGCAGGCCGCGATACGATACATACCTCGATACGCAGGCCGCGATACGATACATACCTCGATACGCAGGCCGCGATACGATACATATCTCGATACAGTGCACTTTCGATTCGATACGAAATATTTCAAATTGATTCGATACAGTTCAATAAAAAATAAAGGCAAAATCATGGCTGTGATTCAAAAAGTCTTTGTTAATTAAACCACTTCTTGTTCAAAGTTCATATGAAACACAAACATTTTAATCATCAAAACTGTGTCGCATAAATGAGTTTCCTTTCACTCAACAAGCAACAAAACTGTAGCTCTGTAACAGAATAATTTAGTAAACATACCTAAAAATACTCTTGATGATATATCGATACAGCAACCCATGATATCGACACTGTATCATCACATTAAACGATATGATATAGCGATTAGTGCTGTCATGCGATTAAAAAAATAGAGAGATTAATTAATTATGATCTGCAATTAATTAATCTAATTAATCTCATTTTAATCTCACCTAAAAATTTCTGAGAAAAGCCTTCAATTTGAGGTATTTTCATTTAAATTCATTATTACATTATTGTGGCAGATCAAAAGACTGATATAGATTAAAAAAAGTGACTTTATAAAGTCATTTATTGTTTAACAAATCTCTTCAAATTGACTGTTGAGCCAAGTCTCCATGAATTAGAAACTGTTTGCTGTAAAGTAGCAAAGACGAGGAAATCTGAACATAATAACTTTTGTTTACTTAAAGACAATAAAAAGTGCAGTCTTTCCTTAACCATATTAAAAATATTATTGATAGAGAAATGCTTTATATATGAGATCACTGGTGTTAGTCCTTGTTTTAGTCCTGGTTTAGACTGCTTTAGTCCTACTTTAGTCCTAGTTTTAGTCCTGGAATGGATTAATCCTGGTTTTAGTCCTGGTGTAGTTCTGGTTAGTTCTGGTTTAGTCCCTGGTTTAGACCTGGTTTTAGTTCTGGTTTAGGCCTGGTTTAGTCCTGGTTTAGTCCTGGTTTAGACCTGGTTTAGACCTGGTTTAGTCCTGGTTTAGTCCTGGACTGGATTAGTCCTGGTTTTAGTCTTGGTGTTAGTTCTGGTTTAGAGGCGCACAGGACGAGCGCGGTTTACGCCGCGTACGCGAGAAAACACGATCCACACCGCGGCTCACGGGAGCACGTCGGTGTCCACGCAGTAACTACGGAAGGAAACGTGTCCGCGCGTTCTCAGGTTAATGACGATGATGAAGGTGTGTGTTTGTTTGTGTGTGTGTTTGTGTGCGTGTCCCTCATGTGGCAGGTCACTCTAGGACAGTAGTGCAGACATCATGAGTCTATGCAGGTTGTTTTCACCAGTGACATTTAAGTTGTAGGCGATTTTATATTTGTTATTTTCTTTTATATTTCACGTCGGAAGAATAATTTCCAAAGACACGAATGTGTTTTTACCTGTGCACTGCTGCTCTGTTCTACTGGCTCTTCCACCTCGTCCATTGTGCGACTGACGCCGCCAACGTTAACATGACGTTTACGTTGCTCTTACTGCGCGCATTTTGTGTGGGTTTCCGGCAATGAGTGGAATTACCGAAATAAAAAAATGTATAAATGTGTTTTGTGTGTGTGTGTGTGTGTGTGTTGTTGTCCCAACAACACATAAAAACAGGTTTTATAATAAAGCAACTCACATACAGAAACAGTAAAGTTAGAGATTAAAAATGAGATTAACGCGATTAAAAAACATAACGCGCTAAATATGACTGTAATTAATTAATCGCAATTAACGCGATAATTTGACACCCTAATAGCGATATTCTGATATTTTTGCACACCCCTAGTTGTGTGCGTGTATATATATGTGTGTGTTTATGTGTTTATATGTGTGTGTGTGTTGGAGTGAGAGTGCTGTTGGCTGTCGGAGTGACTCACCTGTTGTTGGCCTCATCTTCCTCCCACAGATGAACAGCAGGTGCACACACAGCTGTGCATGTATATATCTGTGACAGAACACGTACTGTAGCTCACTGTAAACGCTCCTCACAATCTTCCATAAAGACCTGGAGCTATGAAAATGAATTCAACAACTACAGCTATTATGCAAAATACAAACTTTTCCGAGCTTTGACCCATGTTACACTTGTTTCACATTCTCATTTACTCTCTGGGAGCTGTATCTGGAGTGAGTCGTGCATGTTTGAGCAATTTGAATCGCTTAGGTTCAAGCCATTGTGACCATTAACTGCTCTGTACTTATTCTGTTGTCCAATTTTAGTTTCTTAATCGATGACATATGTAAGATTTGATTTGCGTATTCCTTTTTGGTACAAATGAAAAACAAACAAACAAAAAAGAAAAAAAATCTGCAGCTATCCATCAGAGGAGCCAACAACTATACGGCTCTTTGTTGTGATTCTAAAGCAGAAATGAGGCGACTAAGGCTGCGTTCAGACTGCAGCCTGAAGTGACCCAAATCCTATTTTTTGGCCCCTATGTGACCTGTATCTGATCTTTTAATGACAGTCTGAACGACACAGATCCGATTTTTTCAAATGCGACACAGGCCACTTGGATATGTGGTCCTGAAACCGATACATATCTGAACTTTTGACATGTGACTTCAGTCTGAACGGCCAAAGCGCATTCATCCGACCTACACGTTATCAACAAGCCACAAACGTCACTATTCTGCGCTGAAGTAGGCGAAAATTGTTAACGAACTCTGTGTCACTGCAGCGAAGCACATCACCACTCACCACTCTTGGCTACGTCTCCACATCCACATGTTCCTTTAAACGGACGTCGCTGCCGCTGCCACAAAACACCACGACCAAAAACCTCGTCCTTCTCCTTCTCAATCTCCTCCTTAAAACTAGTAAGTTGTTCATGTTCTGGCTCCGGTACGAGAGGAACTTTAAAATCTCCAGGTGCTCAATGCTCGCGTCCATGTTTGGACAACTTCCGTAAACACAGAGCACGCGTTGACGTCATCATGTGTGTTGGGTTTACACTGGAGTCACATACAAGTCGCACTCGCAAAAATCGTTTCACAAAAAATCTGAATTGAGCATTAAAGTAATTTCATTTATTAAGCTTTTCAATTAATATTAAGAATTCAACAACATTACAATGGGTTGTCATAGATTAGACTCTTAATGTACAAAAGAAAATCGTTTCACTAATCGATTCATCTAAAATTAAATCACTAACTTGTTGACTGCTAAAATAATCATGGGTTTCAGGCCTGTAGTTGCTTTCTTGACTCACAGTCGAGCTCCAGAACTTTTACTCTGTTTTTCTCGTCAGTCTAAAGAGGAACTAACATTTTTGACAATACTGATATTTTGCTTTTTAAATCCAAAGAAATGTCATAACAGATGTATTTTAAGTTCTAAGTAATAAGTAAAGATCACTGATAACTTTTCACTTTCAAAAAAAAAAAAAAAGTATTATATATTTGTGTAAACTTTGGCCTTCTGTTTCAATTTTGACACTTTAGTCTGTCCAAATAGGTCACTCAGAAAAAGGGGCGATGCAAAAAATACCTGTATTAAATAAATATCGATATTAGATATTGATATTTGGCCAATACTGACATCGAAGAATTGTCTTAATATCACCCGATATAAAACTGAAGCTGATATGTCACCCATCCCTACTGTCTCTCTCTCTATCGCTGCCTGTCTGTCTCTGTCTCTCTCTTTATTGCTCTCTCTCTCTCTGTTTCTCTTTATCACTCTCCCTCTCTCCATTGCTCTCTCTCTCTCTGTCTCTCTCTGTATAGCTCTCTCTTTAACTTTCTGTCTCTCTCTTTATCGCTCTCTCTCTCTCTCTTTCTCTCTCTTTATCGCTCTCTGAGTCTCTCTCTCTCTTTCTCGCTCTCTGAGTCTCTCTCTTTCTCTCGCTTTATTGCACTCTGAGTCTCTCTATCGCTCTCTGTCTCTCTCTCTGTTTCTCTATCTCTCTCTGTTTCTCTTTCTCTATTCTCCATTGCTCTCTCTCTCTCTCTCTCTCTGTCTCTCTCTGTATAGCTCTTGCTTTCACTTTCTGTCTCTCTCTTTATTGTTCTCTCTTTATCACTCTCTGTCTCTCTCTCTTTCTCTCTCTCTATCGCTCTCTGAGTCTCTCTCTCTCTTTCTCTCTCTTTATTGCTCTCTGAGTCTCTCTCGCGCTCTGTCTCTCTCTCTGTTTCTCTCTCTCTCTCTCTCTGTTTCTCTTTATCACTCTTCCTCTCTCCATTGCTCTCTCTCTGTCTCTCTCTTTATCACTCTCTGAATCTCTCTCTCTCACTCTTTCACTCTCTCTCTCTCTGTTTCTCTTTATCACTCTCCCTCTCTCCATTGCTCTCTCTCTGTCTCTCTCTTTATCGCTCTCTCTCTCTCTCTCTCTCTCTCTCTATCGCTCTCTGTCTCTCTCTTTATTCCTCTTAGTTTTTCTCTCTCTCTATCGCTCTGTTTGCCTCTCTCTCTCTGCCTCTGTCTGTTTCTCTATTTCGTTCTCTCTTTCTCTCTCTCTCTATCTGTTGTGTATCTGGAGATGTTGCAGATTGTCGTATGAATGGACCGTCTCCCTCTCCCTCTCTCTCTCTGTCTCTTTCTCTTTCTGTTTCTCTCTCATCTCTCTCCTCTCAGTTTGGGCTCTTCACTTCTGTATTGATTTCACTGTATTGATGTGAAATGACACTCGGGCTCGGGGCGGCCGCAGGATAATCTCAGGACCATGTGACCGCGAGGAGCCTCTGGTCTTTTGTCCACACACACTCAGAGACGGGCTCGGCATCATCGCGTCTTTATAAAAACGGATAAGGAGAAAGTCTTTAGACGACAAGTGAAATGGTGGAGCGGTTAGTGGTCCTTCCCTCGTCTCTCAGCGATCAGGTTTTGGGTTTGATTTCCTTGAGTTATAGTTACTGAACCTCTGCCATAGCGACGAACAACTTAAACAAAATATATTGTCTTTTGAATGGAAAAAATCCTCAAAAAACAGCTGTAATTTGACTTGAGTTTGGCTCAGAGCAGCTCGATGTAACCAATCACAACTCACGTTTAGAGGAAGTGAGCTTTAGTTTGTTCTTAAATGTGCAACACTTTTCCTGGCGGGAGGCGCGTCTCCTCATCACCATGTTTAAATTATTGTTTTGCCTGGAATTTTCCACAATATGTTAAACAGAAAGACCAGCTGGAAGATCAGAGGAGACAGAGACTTTGCGGAATGAGCTGCCTTTGCACATTAGACATTAGACCTTCTACTGTACCTGTTTTTAAATCTCTTCTTAAAACACATTTGTTCACTTTGGCTTTTGACACAGTTTGAGATGTTGACAGTTTATTACTTGTGTTTATTAGATTCAGTTTTTTAGTCATATGTTGTTTTATTGCTTTTATTGTTTCTTATTTATTTATGTCATGTAGCAGTTTGGTCAACCTGTGTTATTTTTTTAAAGTGCGTTATAAATAAAGTTACAGTTGCAGGTGCAGTATTGCTATAAACAGATATCTTATTTATTCATTTACATTGTTTTTTGCTGCTGAAAAATATCTTACTGTGAGCTGGCTTGTTTCTGCACTAATCTGACTTTTAAATGTGTCTGGTCACACCTCTGCTCATCTCTTTCAAAATGGACAAGTCTAATGCCATAACTTTCCAGGTAAAACAATAACATCTCAGAGACAAAAAGGTGACAGACCCTCCTCTCAAAAACATTACACAGCGCACCTTTACTAATCAGAATAAAATTGCAGTTACAGTACGATATTGTCCAACCCAAATGTGATTTTCTGTAATCAGCAATGTGAAATTCTCCACCCACAAGCCTCAGTCGGCCATGCTCCATAAATATACAAAAACATGATACAAAACTGTACTCAGCAACTTGATAAACCTGATGAGATGTCCAGAGTTTTCATTAGGGGGGTTATGTTGTGCTCTGAAGGGGGAACGAGGGAAACACAGAGCAGCAAACATGAAACATGCAATATATACATTGTTTTTGATGAATACACCATTTTCAAAATGATAAAAGGTAACATCAAATCAAATTATGTTATACAGGGTTCCCACGGTCATGGAAATCCTGGAAAAGTCATGGAAACTGAAAATGTCATTTTCCAGGCCTGGAAAAGTCATGAAATTTTAGTTTCTCTTTCACACAAATACAGCGTTCTGTTAAGTTCTCATGAGGCTATTATGATTATTTCTGAATGTCTGCGCCTTTTGTTTAAAAGAGAAATGCACTGACAGTAATTTGAAAGTTAAAAAAACTATAAAACCAAACCATAAGGCAGTGCTTCTCAATTATTTTCTGTCACGCACCCCCTTAGAAAGAAGAAAACACGCACCCCTCCACCCCACAGAACCACGACCAAATGTGGACAAACCCCACCCTCGCCTTCAGTCGCCTTCGTACAAGAGCAAACGTTTTAGTTGCGTCTCCAGAGCGACTCTCGGGAAACACGCAGCATGTGTCAGTCTGTATTCTGCACTGTGCTCACCTGCGTCATGAGGCGGTCCACTCCTGTTTCCTCCTCGTCTTTAAAGATCATGTCCGTGTTATAGTTTGGCGCACTTGTGTCATCCAGTGTGACAGAAACCACGTCTTAAAGCTGCAGCAGTTTCAGCTCCTCTGCTGTTTGGTACATCACCTTATATGACGCCAACAGAGCTCGCTGGTTTACTGAAGAAGAATTCACAAAGCGGGATGATTGTTGCAATATTCTGCAAATTTTCTCTGAAAAAACTCAAGTGGCTTATCAGCGTGATTGGGGTGTAATGTCTTTAAGTGACGCCTAATTTATTTGGCTTCATGCTGTCCGCTGCCAACAGTTTTAGACACAGTAAACACAGCGGTCTTTCCTTGTTTCCCGCCGTAGTCACAGTGAAGCCGAGCGCTACAGACGCTTTATATACAGTTTGTTCTCTGCACTTCATATCTCCTGCTCTGTGCTGTGTGTGCGTAAAACTCGACACTATAGTGCTGATACTCCCTGCGCACACTCTGCCAATGAGAGCGTCACTGCCAACTACTGTAGTGGAAGTGCAATTACACTTTATTGTAGTACGATAAGCTGAATGGAAAGGTTTAACATTTCATATTTAGCTCTAAAAGTACGATTCTCCACATGTAGGTGCCGTAAAGTCATGGAAAATTCACTTCAGGTCATGAAAAAGTCAGGGGAAAGTTTTGAAATCTTGTCAGTGAAACAGAGTGGGAACCTTGGTGATATGTTCACAGTTATTGCCCCATAGGAAAAAAAAAAAAAAAATCAAACCAGGTTCAGTTCAATTCAGTAGAAGAAGGAGAAAGATTCATTTTAACCGAAGTTCCTCACATAACATAATTAGCCTAATTGCCCTTCTGAATATTTTGGCTAAATTATTAAGCTTGTTCCGGGGTCCCATTAACTTTAATAATTACGATGACAACGAGCAAAGAAATCTCCAAAATGACCCTCTCACCTTCACCCGCTCATTACTTCCTCCTCTTCTTCTGCTCTCCCTCTCGCAGCACTTTGTATATTTGTAAAGTTGACATGTTGTTTGCTTGTTTACACAGCTCTGTAATGAGATTAAAAACAGCCCATCTTTCTATTTTATTTTTCCATTAGGTCGACGTTGGTCCAAACAGCAGCTATAATCACATCAGCTTGGAGGCGTATTTATTCCGCGCACATCACATTCAAAGTAATGGTTGAAGTGGCCCCAGTGAATAGAATACAATGGAGCTCGCTCATAAATTCACAAAAACACATCCCCGACCAGCTCATTTCCATAGCCTTTTAAACTGTTGTCAATACCGCCATTTTTCAGCCGGGCTCCCCTCACAGAGTTAAAAAGTCCCTTCTTTTCGTCAGTGGAGTCGTATCCGCAGGTAGGGGCGTTTTGAAGTTTCACCAAGCAGGATTTAATGGGAGATTCCGACGGTTTGAAGCAGCCAAAATGAGCAACAATGAACCTTTTCAATTGAATTTCCTTTTTCAGTGATATTGGCGGTTGTGTTTGCGCTGAGTGAGTTAAGCCGGCGCCAGAAATCGAGATCAGTTAACCCACAGAGATACGGCGATTCGTGATTCAATTTGATGAGTTTTTGAGCGGTAAATTTCAGAAATTGTTATTTTAGCATATTTTAACTTTTCATCCGTTGATCCACACTGGCACGACGATCCCCCTTTACAAGACCCTGACTGTTCTGGCGGAATAAATTTTCATAATATGATCTTAAACGAGCTTATTATGCACGGCAGTGGTTTTGTACAATTCAAGTGGAATATTGAAATGGAATTGCGGGAGAATTCTGGTTTTAAAGGAGCATTGTGTAACTTTTCTGGTTTCTGGAGGAGGGGCCATCAAATGCTTTTCTACTTGGAGATGTTATTGCTTTGTCTGGAATGTTTCACAGTAGGGCTGGGCGATATGGATCAAAAAATATATCTCGATATATTTTGCTATATCTCGATATACGATATATATCTCGATATATGTTCAAGAAAAAATAACCCCCTAAAACTGAAAACTGCAAAAACAAATCTGTCAAATTCCACAAGGTCCTTTTTTTTTAAATTGAAGTGTAAGAGGTTGACAGTTTAACATTTAAGAACATTTAAGATTACAAAAAAACCTAATTACATAAATAATAATTTAACTGTAAAATAAAAGAAATAATACATATTTTCTTCTTTTCATTCATAAATAAAACAACTCAACACAAGCTCATCTTTGCATTAACTCTGTTATCCAAACCATAATCAGAACCATGAGCTCATTTAGCAGAAGAAGCTCAGGATGTTCCTTATTTCAATAGATCCATGTTATTATCCAGCAGTAAGGAGCTCTGAGGTTTAATCCCACAATCCACTGCAGATCAAACCCAACGTTTCCAAACACAACAACAAGTGACACTGCAGCAGATTATTAATTTAAATATTCTGCATAAATAAACTTTACATTGTTAAACTTTACAATATATAAAGCATAACGACTCTAGAGCCACATCAGCCCGTTTGCGATAATAATGTGTTTAATGCAGTTTTGCGCACGTGCGTTTACATTTTACATAAACGAAACTTAAGCGCATGGCTCATTTGCATAAACAGCATTTCTCATGCAGCTCAGCTCGTTTAGCTTCTTTCGGGCTAAAGGACGCGACTCGGTGGAATATGAGGATGTGCTGCTGGTGGTTTTGTCTGTAAATGGTGGAAAAGGTTCGTGGTGCTTGAAGTTTTTCACTGGCACCAACTTTCGGCGTTCAGGGCGATAGTGACGAGTGAAGGAGACACGAGCGAACAAAATCAGGGAGGCGGGGGCGCGCGGGCGACGAGAGAGAAGATAAACAAGCGAAGCGGCGAAATCAGAATTGAATATAAGCATTATATCGATATATACGATATGTCAGAATTCATATCGAGTTTAAAAACTATCTCGATATATTTAAAATATCGATATATCGCCCACCCCTATTTCACAGTATGGCTTTAAACCTTTCTATCTTCAAGGAAATCAAACCAGACCAAGTTACAGGTCAGATCTGTGGAGAGGCGACCCCACTCACAGTCAGAACGCCTGTTTTTCTAGACATTTTTGAGCTATAAATCAACCTGTAATTGAATAAATGTAAAGTAAAAGTGCATCTTGAACTTTTCATCCATTGATCCACATTGGCTTAACAGTCTCCCTTACAAGATCCTGGGGAATACATTTTGATAAAACGATCTTACAGTGGCTTTCTGCAATTCAAGTGTAATATTGAAACAAAAAATTCAGGAGACTTCTGGTTTTAAAGGTGCATTTTTATAGGTAAAGTTTGTTGACTGAAGATAATCAGTACTGTTAATAAGAGCACCTCACTGCAGATACGACCTGGAACTTGGCGGAGGGTCCACCTGCTTGTCTCCATGGAGATCAATTTATTGCTGTAATACCACACTGCTAATTTCATTCCAAGAAGCAAAATTAAAGTTGTATTGTGTAACTAACTTGTGCTTTTCTTCATGGAGATTTTAATGCAATGTTTTGTCTGGAATGTTTCACCGTACGGTATTAAAAACTTTCTATCTTCATGGAGACCAAACCAGACCAAGTTACAGGTCAGATCTGTGGAGAGGCGACCCCGCTCACAGTCAAGAATACATGTTTTTCTAGGCATTTTCGAGCTATAAAACCACCTGGAATTGAATAAATGTGAAGTAGATCTGTTTAATGTCATAGTGTGGAACATTCCGGACAGAGCAATGACATATCCATGGAAATAATGTCAAACCAAAAAGTTACAAAGTGCTAACTAAAGTTTGTTGATTGAGGATAATCAGTACTGTTACCAAGCGCACCTCACCGCTTGTTTCCATGGAGATAAGTTTATTGCTGTAGTACCACACTGCTAATTTCATTCCAAGAAGCTGAATTAAAGGCGCATTGTGTTACTTTTCTGGTGGAGGGTCCTTCAAAAGCTTTTCCTTATGGAGATTCTAATCTATTGCTTTGTTTAGAATGTTCCACACTACGGTATTAAACCTTTCTATATTTAAGGAGACCAAACCAGACCAAGTTACAGGTCAGATCTGTGGAGAGGCGACCCCGCTCACAGTCAGAACGCCTGTTTTTCCAGCTGAGCCATAAATCCACCTGTAATATAATCCTGTCCCTTACTGTTTTGGTGGAATATATTTTAATAATGCAATCTTAAACAGGCTGATTATGCGTGACTGTGGCATTTTACAATTCAAGTGGAATATTCAAACAAAAATCGCAGGAGACTTCTGGTTTTAAATCTGCAACAATGCTATAAAAAAAATCATTTCAGTTATTCAGAAAAAGCAAACCAAGAGCCTATTCACGGGTTTAAAATAGTCATAGGCACCGTTTTGAGGACTTTTCACTTAAATTAAATTATAGTATACTTTGCTTTAAATTGTTGAATTGTCCTAAATTTGCAAGTAGTTTTTTTTTGGTTGGGGTTTCGTCACCTTGTTGTTTCTATGGATACGTCATTGCTCTGCCTGGGATGTTCCACAGTATGACTTTAAACAACTCTACTGCACATTTATTCAATTACAAGCGGCTTTATAGCTCAAAAATACCTAGAAAAAAAAGCGTTTTGACTTTAAGCGGGGTCGCCTCTCGCACAGATCTGACCCGTAACTTGGTCTGGTTTGGTCTCCATGATGATAGAAAGGTTTAATGCCATACTGTGGAACATTTCGGACAAACGCAATAACAACAACGCACCTTTAAATACGTGTGTAGAAAACCATTGTTATTTTATGTTTTGGCGACTCATTTGCTTTCTTCGCAATATTCAGAAAAAGCAAACCAACAGCCTATTCACGAGTTTAAAATAGTCATAGGCACCAGTTTGAGGACTTTTCACAGTTTAAATTATAGGATCACCTGCTTGTTTCTATGGATACGTCATTGCTCTGCCTGGAATGTTCCACAGTATGACTTTAAACAACTCTGCATTACATTTATTCAATTACAAGTGGCTTTATAGCTCAAAAATGCCTAGAAAATCAAGCAATCCGACCTGAGAACGTTGTTGCGTCTCCACAGATCTGACTTGTAACTTGGTATGGTTCGGTCTCCATGAAGATAGAAAGGTTTAATGCCATACTGTGGAACATTTCAGGACAAAAGCAATAACAACAACGCACCTTTAAATACGTGTGTAGAAAACCATCGTTATGTTTTGGCGACTCATTTGCTTTCTTCGCAATATTCAGAAAAAGCAAACCAAGAGCCTATTTGAGGACACCAGTTTTTTCACAGTTTAAATTATAGGATCACCTGCTTGTTTCTATGGATACGTCATTGCTCTGCCTGGGATGTTCCACAGTATGACTTTAAACAACTCTACATTACATTTATTCAATTACAAGTGGCTTTATAGCTCAAAAATGCCTAGAAAATCAAGCAATCCGACCTGAGAACGTTGTTGCGTCTCCACAGATCTGACTTGTAACTTGGTCTGGTTTGGTCTCCATGAAGATAGAAAGGTTTAATGCCATACTGTGGAACATTTCAGGACAAAAGCAATAACAACAACGCACCTTTAAATACGTGTGTAGAAAACCATCGTTATGTTTTGGCGACTCATTTGCTTCCTTCGCAATATTCAGAAAAAGCAAACCAACAGCCTATTCATGAGTTTAAAACAGTCATAGGCACCATTTTGAGGACTTTTCACAGTTTAAATTATAGGATCACCTGCTTGTTTCTATGGATACGTCATTGCTCTGCCTGGAATGTTCCACAGTATGACTTTAAACAACTCTACATTACATTTATTCAATTACAAGTGGCTTTATAGCTCAAAAATACCTAGAAAATCAAGCAATCCGACCTGAGAACGTTGTTGCGTCTCCACAGATCTGACCTGTAACTTGGTCTGGTTCGGTCTCCATGAAGATAGAAAGGTTTAATGCCATACTGTGGAACATTTCGGACAAAGCAATAACAACAACGCACCTTTAAATACGTGTGTAGAAAACCATCGTTATGTTTTGGCGACTCATAGACACCATTTTGAGGACTTTTCACAGTTTAAATTATAGGATCACCTGCTTGTTTCTATGGATACGTCATTGCTCTGCCTGGGATGTTCCACAGTATGACTTTAAACAACTCTACTGCACATTTATTCAATTACAAGCGGCTTTATAGCTCAAAAATACCAAGAAAAACTTATATTTTGACTGAGAGTGTTTTGCCTCTCTACAGATCTGACTTGTAACTTGGTCTGGTTTGGTTTCCATGAAGATGGAAAGGTTTAATGTCATACTGTGGAACATTTCGGGCAAAAGCAATAACAACAACGCACCTTTAAATATGTGTGTAGAAAACCATCGTTATTTTACGTTATGGCGACTCATTTGCTTCCTTCGTTCTTAGTGAAGGCAGTTTCCAGTCTGCAGCCCGAATAAAACTACATGTGCCGAATACAGGGAGGGATTATGAAAACTAATACAACGATGTAATAAGCATTAGCATAATAAGCTAATAAGCGTTAGCCCCAACCGCGGGATCATGGGTCGTAATCCGTGTGAGTGAGGTTTTAGCCGAGCAAAACAAGGCGAGCTCTGTGCCCACCAGCTAACGTGTTCATATGTGTTTTTGTGTGTGTGTATATATGTGTGTGTTGTGTGTCGGTGTGTGTGTAGGCGGGGTGTTAAACGCGTGACACACTTGCTGTCACTTCACTTGCTCATGTTGATTTAGGTCATGGCTTTGATACTACTGCTCAGATGCGCTGTGAATATGACAGCTTCGTCTCAATCGAGAAGAAGGAAAAGCCGAAAGGAAAAGGGGATAAAGCTCTCGCGATGTGTCCAGAGGAAGGAGAGGGAATCCGTCGTCGTTGCCCTTAAGCAAGACACTTCACTTACCGTACCTGGTTTACAGACGGGAAAAATGGTGCGGATTGGCAGCCGTGTAACGCGCTTTACGGGCACGTCGAAGCCTCTCGAAGCGATACACTGTCGTCATTATTCATTCAGACCGTACTGGGAGGTGATGAGATACTACCGTAGCCACAGATGCCCTGGGGCAGACTGACGGAAGTTGGGCTGTCAATTTGCACCATCAATTTCTCTGACCACCACCAATCATTCACACATGCACAGAGGTGGACTGGGACCAAAAAACGGTGCAGGACTTTTTCCACACAAATCGGCCCACGGTGAAAATTGAGGAAGCAACCGTCAGAGTTCCCACGCTCATGGAAATCCTGGAAAAGTCAAGGAAATTGAAAATGTCATTTACCAGGCCTGTAAAAGTCATGGAGCTGTGTAAACTCAGTGAAAGTTTTGGAAAAGTCATGGAATTTTAGTATCTCTTTGAACTAAATACAGCGTTCTAGTTGCGTGAAAGAGTTGCGTCTAAGTTATTTCTAGTATGATTATTTCTGTATTATAGTTATTTATTAAAAAACTATAATACCAAACCATATGGTGAGTGGAAAGGGTTAACATTTCATATTTAGCTCTAAAAGTCTGGTCAATTCTACACATCTAGGTGCTGTAAAGTCATGGAAAATTCACTTTAGGTATGAAAAAGTCATGGAAAAGTTTTGAAATTTTGTAAATGAAAAAAAGTGGGAGTCCTGGATCATTCTGGACTTTTCAAGAACGCACAGGTTTCCAGTCCGCCCCTCTGCACGCACCATTTTTGTAGTAGACAATGTGGGTGAAGTGGCTTGCTTAAGGTCGAAGCTCCGAACTTCGGGCTGGGAGACCTTTGCTCTAACCACTGAGCCACTGTTCTGTCAGTCTGCCCCGGGGCGGACGAGGCTACAACAGTATCTTACCACCGCAGAGTGTGGAGTGAATGAATAATGACGACAGCGTTTAAGCCTGTGAAGTGTATGTAAGTCCTCTGTGGGTATAATGTGTATGAGGAGATTAGAGCCGCAAGAAACAAGAGGCCCCAGAGGAAGACCAAACATCCACGCTGAATCCTCCTTGTCTCCTTGGAGATGTTCTTGTTTTGTCTGGAATATCCCAGTATGGTATTAAACATATTTATTTTGCTTTTATTCAGTAACATGTTTTTGTATTTACCTAAAATCTTGCCTTCTTACTGTGAGTAACTTGGTCCTGTGGTGTCTCTGTAGAGATAAAGAAGTCTAATGCCATATTGTGGAACATTCCAGGCAATATCTCCATGGAAAGAAGCAGGTGACAGAAACTCCATTTGAAAAGTTACACAGTGCACCTTTAATGGTCCAGTTTGCTTGAGCACAGTGAGAATAAAAAGTCTCTTAAAAGTTATTTTCGCTCATGTTCCACTAGAATAGACAATAGATGTAGGGTAAATATCACTCCCGGTTAATGGTTTTCTGTGGCAACATGTCTGTGGAAATGTCTTGCATATTTCCCACCAGCTTCATAATCTGCCCCATCACCAAATCTTCAACAAACAAAGTCGACAAAGGATAAACATTCTGTCTGTGAAGAATATGTCCACAACTATCAACACAAGAAAGACGAAAACATAGAGGTGAACAACGAACAAACAATGACGAGCATTCGTGAACTACTGAGCAAAACTAAAGTTATGGTCATGAATAAAACATTAGTAACTTGTTAACTCAGACTAGAATTAAAATGAAAGAAAAATATTTCATGATATGAGCATAGAAAGATAGATTTGTGCAGTTTAAATGCTTGAGATGTAATTGGTGAACATCTGTAGCATTCGAACTGCACAAATCTCTCTGTCTATGCCGATATCTACATCATGAAATTGATTTTTAATTTTAATTCTAGAATCAGTCTGAGTTCACAAGTTACTTATTCATGAATTACTTATTACTTTTGCTTTATCCATGACCATAATGTTAGTTTTGCTCAGGAGTAGTTCACTAATGCGTGGTCGTTGTTTGAATTTATGTTTTCGTCTTTCTTATTTTGATAGTTGTGGATAAATTCTTCATGTTTATCCACTTTGTTGGTCGACCTTGTTGGTTGAAGATTTGGTGATGGTGCAGATATCTAGCCAGGCTGGTGCCACCTACTGCCTCGACTCAATCTCATTTCTCTCCAGCAACTAGGTCAGGAATCGGAATACACTAGACAGTTTACAAAAACCCCAGAAGTGCGAGTCCGGGCACCAGCCAATCAGCGAAGAGCCATATATTTTGGTTTGTCAACGATTTCTGAGATCGAGGATTTAAAGCCGGAATAAAGAGAATGTTTGGTGAATTTCATGAAAGGGAAAGACATTATTGCCCTTCTTACAACAGGATTTGGGAAAAGCTTAATAAACCTGTTAACGATTGGTTAAAGGTTGTATAGAGGATTTTCCAAGGAACGAGAAATCCAGCGACTGTTTGTCCTTTTTCAAATGTTGCGCATGCGTGAAACCACCCCCCCTCCCCTACAGCTCCTACGTAGAAACGCCTCCTTCCGCCTCCTCTTACGCCAGAAACAGGTTTGTTTACAGCCGGTGCGCTGCACATGACTTGTAAACAACTAGACTGTGAGTTGTTGGCTTGTGAGAAGTGCTTTTGAGACAGCGAGCGCGCAGAGAGAGTGCGAGAGCGCAGCAGCAAGCGGCAGAGACATTTTTTTGGTCAGTCGAGAATTTCTGTTAAGCAGTCACTGACTAGTCCTCTATAATGCTATCAGCGTGACAACTTTGAAAAGTAAAAAAAATCCTCCATACAACCTTTAAATGATAAAAATACCTGCCTACCGTCATGCGAACAAATTCTAACACTGCGAAGTCAGACGGTTTCTACGAAGTGAAACCGGCCGATGAATCAAATACACGAGACATTTACACAGATATTTCACCGTAGAAATGCATTAACCAAAAGTCCTGCAAACTTACATCGCTGCACTTCCAGTCGTTGTGAAAAAGGTCTATAGAACATAAATGCTCCCCGAGTCTATTGTGTTATTGGTAAACTATGGAAAGTTAAGATACTGTGCTCGTAATGCGCAGGATTGAATTTCAATATCGCAATTAAACCCACCTCAGCTTAGACAACTGAAAGACTAGCTTGTTTTGCCTGCACCGCATCAATACTAGAAACTCCATATTAAAATCAATGGTGTTTCTCATACTTGACCAAACCCTATAGAAGCCTCCTATAGAAACCTGTCATATCCTTCAACTCCCGCTCCGGCCCCTCTTCAAACATTTCCTCACAAGCCGGAGATAGATTTCCGATTCTGCCTCCCCTCTCTCCTCTCTCATCAGAGCCTTCACCTCTGTGTGGTAATTACAACGCCCCGGTGAACTCGGGGCAGATAAAAGATGACCACGGTCCACAGCAAAACCGCGTTGTAATTTCGGGCCTGATAATGCGAGTGCGCTCCGAGCTTTTCCTCACGCTGAGCAGAGGTATTAAAGCGGACCCCCTTTCCGTCGGTGCGGGGATGCAGATGGGGGCATGTGATAGAGCCACGGTGGCTAATTACACCGCACTTCCCTATAGGGCAGTATCAGGCTGTAGTGGTAATGATAGAAGTGCTCCTCACCGCGTAAAGTAGAGTGTTTAGAGGATCTGGAGAATACAAGTGAGCTAACACGACTTCAGGTGGGATTACAACTTCTCAGCAACATGAAAGAGCCCATATTACGCTCTTTTATGATCTGTTATAATGCTATTTCCTCACCGTACACCTTCACTAGAGTCATCTGGATAATTTCAGCGCCGCAATTGCCCATTTCTACTGAACGAAAGGTAAAAGAGAGAGCTGTTAACTTGAAAACTACCACTACATGACAAGACAAGAGAGACGTGGAGATGTACAGACTAATAATAAAGGATTACTCAAACATGTGAACGAAACAAAACACAACCTCAGGTCTTCCGATAATTTATGTTATTAGGTTCTTTTTTCAGACCAAGAGTTTGTTTTCATACCTTTTCTTGAGGTCCAGTCATCCCGGCAACGCAGGTTAAATCGTAACTCTTGGTCTGAAAAAAGAATCTAATAACATAAATTATCAGAAGACCAAAGGAACCTCATCGGACTCAAGTCGTGGACAACAATGTGTCAAGGAATTCCGGAAATTAGAACAACTGGAATCGAAAAGGGCACGTTTCCGTAACCATCTCCGACTTAACCTGCGTTGTCGGGATGAAGGAATTATACCACCTAACCTGGATCTCAAGAACAGGTATGAAAACAAACTCTTGGTCTGAAAAAAGAACCTAATAATATACAACCTCAGGTCTGTTTTTGAGGAGATAACAGCGTTGTAATATGACTTAAAGCTCACAAGAGTCAATTTTATACACATAGGACCTTTAACAGAATGGCTGCTTTAGTATTATTATTATTAGGTGGGGACAGTGCAGGTTAATGGACATAAATGAAATTCATATATCAACACCCTTTTATATTACAGTGTACTGGCTGTTTTGAGCTAAAACTGAGCTAAAACAAGTGACTACTCTTTTTCAATTCAAAATAACTTAGGAAGATAATAGCAATGGACACATATTTGAAAGAATAACAACAGTAAATTCACTTCTCTCCAGCGACTAGGTCAGGAATCAGAATACACTAGACGGTTTACAAGAACTCCAGAAGTTGTAGACCGCACACCGGCCAATCAGTGAAGAGCTGTGAAGCCATGACGTCAAACTCAAGCGTCTGTCTGGGTCCTTTTTGTGGTACAGCACAACAGTAAACAAAGCGGTTGACATGGAGGTCGACGAAGACAGACATTCTGTGTTGGCAACGATTCCCGAGATCGAGGATTTAAAGCCGGAACAAAGAGAATGTTTGGTGAAATTTAAGAAGGGGAAAGACTTCCTATGGGATTTGGCGCATTACATTCATCACGACCAAATAGCAGCGATTGGTTAAATCAATCAATCAAACTTTATTCCTATAGCGCCTTCCAACGACCGAAGCCGACCAAACTGCTGTACAACATTAAAACAGGATAAAAAACAATAAACATCATACAAACAAAGCAACAAAGCGCATTACACCATTTTAAACCATTCTAAAGTGGAAACCCTCTGACCCTGCAGCGTTAGGATTCGTTCGCTCGACGGTAGGTGGATACGTTTTTTTTATTTAACCAATCTCTGCTGTTTGGTCGTTACATATGTAATGCACCGCTAACAGGGCTAACTGGTATATTTTCTTTCCCAAATCCCGTAAGAAGAAGGGCAATAACGTCTTTCCCCTTGATAAAATTCACCAAACATTCTCTGTATTCTGGCTTTAAATCCTCGATCTCGGGAATCGTTGCCAACACAGAATGTTTATCTTCGTCTACATCCATCTCGACCACCTTGTTTACCCAGACGTCATGGCTTCACACTCTTTCCTGATTGGCCGGTGCTCTGTCTACAACTTCTTACGATTCCTGACCCAATCGCTGGAGAGAAATGAAATTGAGCGGAGGCACTACGTGACACCAGCCTGCCTAGTATCTGGAGTGATTTGTGCAATTTTGTTTGAGCAAGCTTCACTTATCTTTGTCTCCGGAACACACCCACTGCTCTGTACTCACTTCATGCTCCAGTTCAGATTTCTTAAGCTGTGATATGCGTAGGATTCGGCAGCACTGCACTATGACATTTTCATTTTGGCAGAAAAAACAAAACAAAACTAAAAACATAAAAGCTGTATAGGTAATTGCTAAAATTGGCATTGAACCACCAAACCTCTTGATTAGTAACTCCACTGAGCTTACTGCTTGATATGAACGTTTTTACAGGATATTTAAACAGATTCTCATTCGTCAAAGTATAAAAAAGTGTCATATTAAACAGTAGATTGATCTTCGCACGCGGCTCTCCAGCGCCGACGCCTCTTATCTGGTGTTGTGTCTTTGGTACGTTAGATTAGTATGCACCGCGGACACATGCTTTGTAATCCTCCTCTCAGAGAAGTCTAGATCTGTATGTAAATGGATACGGGTGTCATGCAGGACTGGACAGGGACTGCGCTGATCAAAGACAGACATCTGTAACGACGCCGAGGGAAAAAAAAAAAAAAAAATCTCCAAGTGAGTTCATGATCAAACCCTGACGTGTGAATCGAATCTACAGACGTTCAAGTATAAATGGACACGTCAGATTTAGAATAACGTGAACTAGACAAGGAGAAAGGTTAAGCTAATAATAATGACAGAAATATACAGTGATTTGAAAAGATGAAACCTGACAATTTTGAATTAAATTGCATACTATTTCAATACATTAATATGAGGCCTTTAGATGTGTTTTCATGTGTTTAAAAGAGGACTGTCGGTGGTGTATAGAAGCGGACACTTCAGTAAATGAATGCTATGAATAAGTGTGGTTTTATGAGTAAAGTTTCAGTTTTCTCGAGTACATTTTTTCTTTTTATGAGATGAGTTTATGATATTTGAGTTTTGAAGTTTCCTTTTTTTTTCGATAAAGTTTCTCAGGGTTCCTACGGTCATGGAAACGTGATGGAAATTGAAAATGTCATTTCCCAGGCCTGCGAAAGTCACAGAATTTTAGTATCTCTTTCACCCAAGTACAGCCTTATGTTAAGTTATCATTGGGTTATTATGATTATTATGTTACAAGGTTATTTTTTTCAGACCTAGAGTTTTGTTTTATACCTGACAGTTTCGACTGCTCACTAGCGGTTTTCCTCAGAGCCACGTGATGTTGCTGTGACGTGTCCGGTCAGCTGATTTAAACAGGTTTTCGGTTTCCGTCTTCCTACCGGTGGAGGCAGGACGACAGCGCCACCTGCAGTCCGACTTCCTCAGGACAGTATCCCAAGTGTGTGAGAGTAAAAAAGCCCCCTCGTCCCAGTTTATAGTTTCCGTATTTCGATTGCATAACATAAAATATCGGAAGACCACATGAATCTCATTGGACTATTATGATTATTTCCGAACGTCTGCGCCTTTTGCTTTGAAGAGACGACAGTAAATGCACTGACAGTATTTTGAATGTTAAAAAAACTATAAAACCAAACGTGTGAAGAATCCCTCAGTCGTCCAGGTAGAATCTGAGGAGAAAATTCAGTTTGTCGACTGGACAAAAGTTAGTTTGGTTGAAGACGTTTCACAGCTCATCCAAGCTGCTTCTTCAGTTCTGGTCAGACGCTGGTGGACTTTTCCTTATATCTGTCTGCAGGGAGGAGCTACTAACTACTCTGAACACTCTGACAGTTTCTGTTAGTTAGTTTGTTAGGCCTATTGCCCTGTGCTGGGTGTGGGGTCTACTTAGCATAACAATTCAGGAGTAGTAGTAGTAGGTGCGTTAGTTTCTGAGTAGTTAGTAGCTCCTCCCTGCAGACAGATATAAGGAAGTGTCCACCAGCGTCTGACCAGAACTGAAGAAGCAGCTTGGATGAGCTGTGAAACGTCTTCAACCAAACTAACTTTTGTCCAGTCGACAAACTGAATTTTCTCCTCACAATATAAAACCAAACTATAAGGTGAGTGGAAAGGGTTCACATTTCATATTTAGCCCTAAAAGTCTGATCAATTCTGCACATGTAGGTGCCGTAAAGTCATGGAAAATTCACTTTAGGTCATGGAAAATTCATAGAAAAGTTTTGACATTTTTTCAGTGAAATAGAGTGGGATCCCTGAGTTTCTGTTTTTATAAGAAAAGTTTATATTTTATGATTGAAGTTTCAGTGTTTTTAAATAAAGTTTTTGTTTTTATGACAAAAGATTCAGGATTTTTTTGAGTAATGTTTTTGTTTTTTTGAACACAGTTTCTGTTTTATGAGATCATATGAAGTTAATCCTGTTTTAACACATAAATAAATCCTGTGACTTAATGATTTTTTTACTTTTTATACTTACAAACCAACTATTAATGTCTGTCACTTCTGGAGACTCAAGAGCACGTCCCAATTATAGGCTGTATATAGAAATGGACATCGTTAACCCACTCGCCACTGCGTTCCAAAAAGGAAGAGAGCATGGACGCGCTTCTGGCTCCATCGACACTGGCTCCAATTCACTTTTCATTGAGAAAACGTAGCCGCTCTCTCTGTTACTCTCAGTCATCAGTTGTGCACGTACATGACTCTCTCCAGTCCCTCCAAACCACAGATATGAGAAGAACGGACATGAACGTGGACGTGTTTTCCTACAGGGTTTAGGTAAGAGTACAGAGTATAGTTTTTGAGAGTGGCCTTCACTGGAAAGGCTTTATTTATATAAAAACAACATGATTACAAAATAAATAACTTAACCAACACTTTAAAGAAATTTTTTGCCTGTGGGGCTGGCTTCCACAGACAGCTCAACTTTTCTCATAAAAACACAACTTATTCTTACTTATAAACAGAAACTTCCGGCATATATTTTTAATGCAAATATATAGATACGTGTTCAGTTTGTTTCAATCAAAGGGATTGTTATATATAGACATTTATACAGCCATTCTGTAGGATTTGTACTTCTTAAAATTAACATAATCTATTAAATTACTTAAAGTGAGTAACGTAATCTGAATACTTTGGATTACTTTGACTGATTTGCAGTAGAGAAGCAAAGACTAGGAAATCTTCACATAAGATGTTTTGTCTGATAAAAGAAAAAAAAAAAAAAAAAAAACAGACTTTACTGAATGAAATTAAAAATATTATTGATAGAAGATGAGGAGACACTGTACCATACAGCATGATTTAGTCCTGTTAAATCCTGGTTTTAATCCTGGTTTAGACCTAGTTTAGACCTGGTTTTAGTCCTGGTTTAGACCTGGTTTAGACCTGGTTTTAGTCCTGGTTTAGACCAGGTTTAGACGTGGTTTTAGTCCTGGTTTAAACCTGGTTTTAGTCCTGGTTTAGACCAGGTTTAGACCTGGTTTTAGTCCTGGTTTAAACCTGGTTTTAGTCCTGGTTTAGACCTGGTTTTAGTCCTGGTTTAGACCTGGTTTAGTCCTGGTTCGGTCCTGGTTTAGACCTAGTTTAGACCTGGTTTAGACCTGGTTTTAGACCTGGTTTTAGTCCTGGTTTAGACCTGGTTTAGACCTGGTTTAGACCTGATTTATACCTGGTTTTAGTCCTGGTTTAGACCTGGTTTTAGTCCTGGTTTAGACCTGGTTTAGACCTGGTTTTAGTCCTGGTTTAGACCTGGTTTAGACCTGGTTTTAGTCCTGGTTTTAGACCTGGTTTAGACCTGGTTTAGACCTAGTTTTAGTCCTGGTTTAGACCTGGTTTAGACCTGGTTTAGACCTGGTTTAGACCTGGTTTAGACCTGGTTTGGACCTGGTTCAATGTCCGGCAATGAGTGGAATACCGTGGAAAAAAAAAAAAAAAGGGGGATTTAGCCCAAAATGTGAAAACAGAAAATACCGTCATGTAATCCATTTATTTCTACAAAGTAACTGTAATCTAATTATCACTCACTGAAACAGTAACTGTAACTGAATACAGTTACTCATAATTTGTACTCTGATTACGTAACTCCGGTACATGTAATCTGTTACTCCCCAACACTGAATTTAAGCAACCTGTTTGCAACTATATAAGGTACGTGTTAAAAAAAGGCACATGTTTTTCACATTCGTGTGAGACATGGTTAATATTAGTTGTATCCAGTTTATTAGAACGTATTTCCAGTCTGCGGTCCTTGGATGTATGAGAAAACATGTTAAGTTAAGTGACTTAAGTACAGAAATGTGTCCTGGTTTTTAGTCTAGAAATACTCTATGTCCACCATAAATAATCCAAAAGGTTTTAGTCCCAATATTTCACCACATGTTCTTTACGTGAGTCAGGACATGCTGGTGACTTATGCATTAGACCCACTGATGCTGAAGACCTGCTCCCCGGGGTCTGCAGTCTGACACGCAACTCATTTCTAAGAACTCACCGTGTGTATGTAGCTTTTTCTTATTTCTAACACAATGTTTGGCCTGTTGCTGGTGATCAAATCAGTTTAAACACACAAACACAAACACACAATGCTTTTTTAAAGGGCCCATATTACACTATTTTCTGATTTACAGTATGTTATAATCAGTGTTGGGAAGGTGACTTTTAAAATGTATTCCCCTACAGATTACACATTACATAACAAAAAAAGTAGTTTGTAACGTAATCCATTAAATTACTTAAAGTGAGTAACGTAATCTGAATACTTTAGATTATTTGATTTGCTGTAGAGAAGCAAAGACCAGGATGTCGTAGCATAAGATGTTTTGTCTGCTAAAAGAAAATGAAAAGTCCAGACTTTACTGAACCGTATTAAAAATATTATTGATAGAAGAGGAGGAGACACGTCCACGCAGCATGATTTAGTCCTGTTAAATCCTGTTTTAGACCTGGTTTAGTCCTGGTTTAATCCTGGTTTAGTCCTGGTTTAGACCTGATTTTAGACCTGTTTTAGATCTAGTTTAGATCTAGTTTAAACCTGGTTTTAGTCCTGGTTTAGACCTGGTTTTAGACCTGTTTTAGACCTGGTTTAGACCTGGTTTAGTCCTGGTTTAGTTAGATCTAGTTTAGACCTGGTTTTAGTCTGGTTAGTCCTGGTTTAGATCTAGTTTAGACCTGGTTTTAGTCCTGGTTTAGATCTAGTTTAGACCTGGTTTTAGTCCTGGTTTAGTCCTGGTTTAGATCTAGTTTAGACCTGGTTTTAGTCCTGGTTTAGATCTAGTTTAGATCTAGTTTAGACCTGGTTTTAGTCCTGGTTTAGATCTAGTTTAGACCTGGTTTTAGTCCTGGTTTAGTCCTGGTTTAGATCTAGTTTAGACCTGGTTTTAGTCCTGGTTTAGTCCTGGTTTAGATCTAGTTTAGACCTGGCTTTAGTCCTGGTTTAGATCTAGTTTAGACCTGGTTTTAGTCCTGGTTTAGTCCTGGTTTAGATCTAGTTTAGACCTGGTTTTAGTCCTGGTTTAGATCTAGTTTAGATCTAGTTTAGACCTGGTTTTAGTCCTGGTTTAGATCTAGTTTAGATCTAGTTTAGACCTGGTTTTAGTCCTGGTTTAGATCTAGTTTAGATCTAGTTTAGACCTGGTTTTAGTCCTGGTTTAGATCTAGTTTAGATCTAGTTTAGACCTGGCTTTAGTCCTGGTTTAGATCTAGTTTAGATCTAGTTTAGACCTGGCTTTAGTCCTGGTTTAGTCCTGGTTTAGATCTAGTTTAGGGGATATAGCCCAAAATGTGAAAACAGGAAAACACCGCCATGTAATCCATTTATTTCAACAAAGTAACTGTAATCAATTACCACTCACTGAAACAGTAACTGTAACTGAATACAGTTACTCATAATTTGTACTCTGATTACGTAACTCCGGTACATGTAATCTGTTACTCCCCAACACTGATTATAATGTTGTTTCCTCATCACAAACAGACCTGACAACAAAACTCTGCTTTAGTCTGTGAAAGTTGTGAAAACCTCTTCACGGTGAGTAGTTAGGAGGCTCAGAATGCAGAAGGTAACTGTTTAAAAGACTCACATCACACTATTTTCTGATCTACGTTGTTCTTCTGAGTTGTGTTTTGTTTCATTCACACATGTTTAACACACAAACCCTGCAGATTTAGGTTGAGTTGTTCTCTTAAATGGAAAACAGTCTGTTCCTTGTCATGTTATTTAGCAATACAGAAAGTTCCTCACTGTCAGGGTTCCCACGGTCATGGAAATCCTAAAAGTTGAAACTGAAAATGTCATTTTCCAGGCTGGAAAAGTCATGGAAATTTGTAAATTCAATGAAAGTTTTGGAAAAGTCATATATCTTTCACGCAACTACAGCGTTCTGTTAAGTTATCATTAGGTTATTACGATTATTTCAAAACATATACACCTTTTGTTTAAAAGAGGCGACAATAAATGCACTGACAGTATTTTGAATGTTAAAAAACTATAAAACCAAACCATAAGGTGAGTGGAAAAGGTTCACATTTCATATTTAGCCCTAAAAGTCTGATCAATTCTGCACATGTAGGTGCCGTAAAGTCATGGAAAATTCACTTTAGGTCATGAAAAAGTCATGGAAAAATGTTTAAATTTTGTCAGTGAAATAGAGTGTGAACCCTGAGTTTCTGTTTTTATGAGAAACATTTATATTTTATGAGTGAAGTTTCATTGTTTTCAAATATTTTTTTTTAGTTTTTTATGACAAAAGTTTCATTTTCTTTTTGAGTAATGTTTTTGTTTTTTTGACCAAAGTTTCTGTTTTATGAGAATATATGAAGTTTCCTGTTTTAACACATAAATAAATCCTGTGACTTTATGACCTTTTATACTTATAGACCAACTTTTAACGTCTGTCAGTATAAGAGACTCAAGAGAACGTCCCAATTATAGGCTGTATATAGAAATGGACATCGTTAACCCACTCGCCAAGTTTTAAAATTTTGTCAGTGAAGAAGAATAGGAACCCTGCACTGTGTTTTAAAACTCCACACACCTTCACTAGAATCATTTGTAAGATTTCAGCTCTGGAATTGCCAATCTCTGCTGAACTAAAGGTCAAAAAGTAGCTGTTAACTCGAAATCTACAGAGCATTTTGAGCTTTGGAGATGTACAGACTAATAATAAAAGGATTACTCAAACATGTGTGAATAAAACGAAGCACAACTCTAGGTGTTTTTGTCAATTTTGCGCAATATAGAATCTTAAACGATCAGCTTCCCGGTCCAAAATCTCAATTATTCACTATCGGCCTAATTCTGTGCTGTAATTTGAAATGCATCCGTCTTGTCATGTTTTATTCACGCTGCATTGAAAGCCTGACTCGCAAACGCACCTCACCGGCCCCACGCACAAACAAACCATTCACCAAAGCAAAGTGTCGCCAGAGGGGATTGTGGGAAATTAGTTTTTGGATGGATTATCATTGGGTGGTGGCCTGTGCTCGTTTTGAAGTGGGCCACTGTGCTGAAAACTCCGCCGAGGATTATGGGAAACAAGACTTTTATGTCGATCCCAACTGTTTCCATGCAAAGGGATTTTCTGATTTGATTTAGTTCCTCCTGTAATTACGGCTTCTGTCGTGTGCAGCTCAGACGGAAATTTAACTCTGAATTTTGAACAGAACCAAATCTTAAATGTGGTCAGTTTTTTTTAAAAAGGGCGATATTATGCAACGTTGTTTTTGTGTTTGCTTTCTGCCGTGTTATAATGTCATCAGAAACATGCCTAGGAGTGAAAAAATATTGAAATATCGATATATCATTTTGTTTTAATGTGATAATACAGTATCAATATCGTGGACTGCTGTATCGATAAATACAGTATTAACTCTTTCCCCCCTGGACGCCTACTAGGAACAACCCATACATATGTTACTAGGGCTACACTTAGAGCATAATTGCATAAAAGAAAACAGACTTCCACGAGTGATTATAAATGATTTTTACACTCATGAACTTAATTGTAACACAGACATATTTGTATCTCTGGAAACCTTAGACTCTGAACTCTTCATTTATGGATGTTTAAATGTGATTCAACTCATTTATAGGTGTATAACAGCTCACTGAACATGAGAGTTCACCTGGTCAGGTGCAAGCTCGAAAACAAAAAACTACATTCAGCATCTGATATCTGCATGTTCTGATACTATATTCATAAAAAAATAAAAAAATATACTTTGTCAAAGTATTTAAACAGATTTCATATCACCAGATACAGTAGAGCCAAGTGTGCACCTGTTTTTACCTGTTGTTCACCTGTGTGGAGCTAATTCATTTTTTTCCATTTAATTTATTCAACTAATTTAGCTTATTATAATATAATAATATAATAATAAAACTCTTCCCCGTCAGTGTGTGTCCAGTATTTGTCATCTTGTTTATTTTCTCGTGTGCAGAGCTCCGCATAAGAGTTTTTTCTGTAGCGATTCTGTTATACATTGCATCTTGAAAAAAAGTCTGAAATATTTTAAAGGACTGGCCTGGGCAACATCCAGATTTCAGGGCAATTTTGGTTCATAATCGAGTATAAAGCTCAGATAGTTTGATATCGCAGGACTCCACACAGACGCATCAGCGACGTTCTCACCTTCGTAAGTTTCACTCTCTGAAAGTCTGTCGCTGTTTTCCAGTTTATAATCAACTTCATCATCACTTTGAAATCTATAAAAGTCACTTTCTCTAAACTTATCCATAAAATACGTCCGCTCCTCGTTATTTCTAAAACTCTGCGCCGTGATCTTTCCATTGCTCATGTTTCGTGTTGTGTTTTTCCCGGAAGCTACCATCGTCACCACTTTGATTAACTTTGGAAAAAATCGGCAAAAACATATCCTTGAATCCTATTGGTCAGTCTAGTGTGGGTTGTAGTGGCCCCAACCTATCACAGTCTCTGTTTAAATGTAAAAAACCGAGCCGTTTCTAATGGTCGTCAAATCACGTCTTTAGTGATACAGCGGAGGAGTCAAAAGACGTCATAAGGGTTCAGGGGGTCGTCAAATGTCGTCTTCATGGGGGAAAGAGTTAAGAGATTTTTTGGGATATTTTACTACATTATTTTGTTACAGCGCTACAGTTTTGTTGCTTGTTTAGTAGGGATGTAACAATAACTGAAATATCGTGATATCGTATCATCAAAGGCTGTCACAATATATCGAATTACAAACTCCTTTGCTTAAATGCATGGTTTTATAGTAGCAATTAGGGGTGTGCAAAAATATTGAAATATCGATATATCGTATCCTTTAATGTGATGATACAGTATCAATATCATGGGCTGCTGTATCGATATATAACCAAGAGTATTTTTTGGTATATTTTACTAAATTATTTTGTTACAGAGCTGCAGTTTTGTTGCTTGTTTAGAGGAAGGAAACTTTTTTATGCGACACATTTGACATTTTCACTGTTTTGATGAATAAAATGTTTGTGTTTCATATGAACTTTGCACAAAAAGTGGTTTAACGAAGACTTTTAGTATCACAGTCATGAATTATCCTTTATTTTTTATTGAACGGTATTGAATCGATTTGAAATATATCGTATTGCATCAAAAGCTCACTGTGTATCGAGGTATGTATCGTATCGGCAACTTCTTAATGATCCACAGCCCTTGACGTAACGATATCCAAATCTCTGGATACGATATTTTCATTGTGAGGTATTTATTGCGATATTTTGTTGAGGCTTACAAAAGTGTGTATATGCAACTTTTCTGTCATAATGCAAAAAAAAAAAAGACTTAAAAGTGACAGCAATGACAGATACTTCATCATGTAGCTTGGACTGGACTGAAACAGAGCAAAGGATCATGGTCTATGTAGTTCTCTCAGGTTTTTTAGCTGTTGCTGCACCATAACAATGAATTTAAGCAACGAGACTTGTAATCCGATATATTGTGAGACTTCTGACAATACGATATCACAATATTACCATACTGTAGATGTCATTCATGCACGTTTGAGTAATTTAGTGATCTGTCCCGGGCCCTATTTACACTGCAAAAAACAAAATCTAATCAAATTAAGATGACTTGAATTGAAGAAAGCTTTATTATGATTTGAGTTAAATTATCTGCCAGTGGAATAAAACTTTTTGTATATGAAAATCCATCTTACTACATTTAGAAACACTTAACATTTAAGAAAAACAACAACTTTTTGCACTTAAAATAAGAAACAAAATCAAATGTTGCTTGAATTGAGAAAAACACACTTAATCCATTGGTAGATAATTTTAATTGTCAAGTTGAATCTACTCAAATGAAGTAAAATGTTCTTAATTTAAGTCATTTTAACTTTCCTAGATATTGATTTTTTTCCCAGTGTACACGGTTAGCTGTAAGATTCGCAGTTAATACCCCTTAGAAGTAAAATATCCCCTCTTTAAGTGGAGTTAATCGCAATTTGATCATCGCCATTTCACAGCTGTTTAATTATATATTTTATGTGGTTATTGTCATGTTTTTCAACCAATTACATATAAACGTAAACATAAACACCAACCATACGCTAATACACCCACAGTATTTGAGCTTCACTCTGGGTTTCGTGGCTTCATAGATCTAAAGAGGCTGTACCAGATAGTTATCCGTGTAATTGATTTAAATTTGTTTTCCCCAGTACAGATATATTGTAAAAGCAGCTCTTAGGGTCATAAAAAAAAAGACCGCTGTGTGCTGTCTGCATTTAATCTAATGCTGGTACGCTGTTTAGTATGCTAGTCATTTGTAATAGTCTGTATTATTATGGCAACAAAACTCTGCTCTGGTCTCTGAAAGTTGAGAAAAGCTCTTATAAACTCATCATGGTGAGTAATTAGGATGGTCAGAATGCATAAGGTAAGTGAGGAATAACTTTGGATCACTGCAAACTGTTTAAAAGACTCATATTACACTATGTTCTGATCTATGTTGTTCTTCTAAGTCAGAGGTGCTCACACTTTTTCAGCATTCGAGCTACTTACAAAATGACCAAGTGAAAATGATCTACCTAATACAAAGCCAAGCAAACTGCACTGAAACACTCTGTGCCCCTTTTTTGGACCCTCACCCACAGTTTGAGAACCTCTTCTTTAAGAGAACTTCCTCTGGCACTTTACACAAAACTGTGAAAAAAGTGAAGGAAGATTTTTAAACCTGTTTTTTTAAGTTCCAAACTCTTTTCTGGTTTTGCAGTGATATTTACCAGCCTCTGCGCGTTTACCAAACCAAACGCACATCGTGACAAACACAGATGCATTTGTGCACTTTTGTTAGACAAACTTCAGCCAAATGTGGCAGTAGGTCTGTTCTGTAGATCCGCTCTATGCTGTAGACCTGCTTTGTGCCAACACTGGAACACAAATTTAGACTGGTTTTTGCTTCACGTTTGGTCTTGCTCTTCTAATCAGCCGCACTGTGGGAGGGGCTTGTGTTCGCTGTACGCAGGAAGGAGCGAGAGCGTGAAAAGGCGAGGGGCGGCGTGCTGACGTGAGGCAGATGGACAGGTAGGATGTTTAGGAAGTTGAACCTGCCCTGTGATGCACGCTGGTACACGAGGGCACACGCTGTCGCAGACGAGCCGTGCATAGGGAGCGTGTGTGTTTGTGATGCGCCGTAGAGTCTCCGCGGGTTTCAAATGAGCGCACAGGCTGCACTGAGACGCCCCACACGCTCCTGCACCCGCTACAAGTTTATTACCAACAGCAACGGCCGTAATGAAATATGATCACACTTGTTGAGTGTCAAACCTTGAGTGAGAGACAAGACCAAGTCCAAACGCGATCGAGTCCGAGACGAGTACTAAGACACGGCGATCTACCCACACGACCTTGGCGATCGACTGGTAGATCGGGATCGACGTATTGCTCACCCCTGTTCTAAGTTGTGTTTTGTTTCATTCACACAGGTTTAACATACAAATCCTGCATATGCTGGTTGAGTTCTTCTCTCAAACAGAAAACGCTCTGTTCCGCCTTGTGATGTCAGACAGTAATACAAATACAGAAGTGCTCCCGAAACAGCCACTTCACAAGAGGATGCACCATCACAGACTAGAGAGCAGTAGTGGACCTCAGTCTGCTGTAAATCTGCATCTAAAAGCCTCAGGTCACTCCTTTTAGGACAGTGAGGTACAGATCTGAGCCAGAGAAAAGAACTGGTTTTAGAGGAGAGTTAAAGAAGCGATTTTTGTTAAGAAAGACAATCCATCTTTGAACAGAAATGGAAGACTCAGACACAGTTTATCTCCTGTTTACAAGTCTATCCTCAAACCTAAATCTAAACAAACAAAGAAAACAAAAGCGATAGTCAGGTCAGGCCCAGGGGTGTAAAAGCTCCATTATGGCCCTGAATGATTCTACTAATAAAACCCCACACTCACTGCAAGTTCAATAGGCCGAGATAACTAACAAAAACTGTAAACAAGTAGATGTGTTAGTTTCAGAGTTAATCAATCAATCAAATTTTATTTATAAAGTGCTTTTCATACAAATACATAATTATCTTTTACTTCTACTCCTTCTACTAACTCTCTGGAATCTAGAAATCTACAATAACTGTTTGGGATCTGGAAAGAGTAGTTTCAGAGTAGTTTCATTGTAGTTAGCTCCTTCCTTCAGGCAGATATAAGGCAGCGTCCACAAGCGTCTGACCAGAAATGAAGAAGCATCTTGGATGACCTGAGAAACGTCTTCAACCAAGTAAACTTTTGTCCAGTTGACAAATTGAATTTCCCCTTTTGTCTTCTGTGTGTTTCAAAAATCCACACACCTTCACTATTCATATTGGGATGATTTCAGTCCTGGAATTGCCAAACTGTATTGAACAAATGGTAAAAGTAGCTTTTAACTTGAAAACTACCACTACATGACATCACAAAGTGCAGTGTTGGGAAGGTTACTTTTGAAATGTATTCCCCTACAGATTACAGATTACATACCCCAAAATGTAGTTTGTAACGTAATCTAATAAAATAAAATAAAACATTTTTAAAAAGGGATATAGCCCAAAATGTGTTAAAACAGGAAAATACAGCCATGTAATCCACTTATTTCAACAAAGTAACTGTAATTCCTCACTGAAAACAGTAACTGTAACTGAATACAAAGTTACTCATAATTTGTACTCTGATTACGTAACTCTGGTACATGTAATCTGTTACTCCCCAACACTGACAAGGTGGACAGACTAATAATAAAGCTTTACTCAAACATGTGTAAATGAAACAAAACACAACTCCAGGTCTGTTTTTGAGAAGGAAACAGCATTCAGACATGATTTAAAGCTCCCAAGTGTCAATTTTGTAATATTTTGTAAAACTTTAAAATGATCCAGATCAGTTTTTCACATTTTTTTTTTTTATAGTTTGCTGTTTGAAATTCCATACTGAAATGAAGTAGTGCCCTTAAGCAAAACACTCGTGATGCGGTGCGTGAGTTGGAGAGGCCTGCAGCTCACAGACGCAGCCTTGGTTCTGTCACTCCCCGTGTTTTTTCCCGTTCTGCGTCTGTGTCCTTGTGGTTTCATCTTTAGAGAGTGGAGATGGAACACATTAATTATGTTGTTTACAGATGTAACTTTGCTCGGACGTGTTTGTCATTGAGCTGAATAAAGTTCGAATGTGACGAAAGTGTGGAGAAAGTCTCGATCGTGTAATCACCTGCAGCTCACTGTAGCGCCTCCTCTCCTCTCGATATCGCTTTCTCTCTCTCTGTCCATCTCTCTCTCACTCCTCTGTCTCACTTTCTCTCTATCTGTCTCTCCACATGCTCTTTCTTTCCTCCATAACTAACCTCTGTCTTCAAGCTCTCTCCATTTCCTTCTCCTCGTCTCTTTTTGATTCTCTCTCTCTGTCTTTCTCTCTCAGTCTATCTTCTCACTCCCCTCCCACCTCTCTCCCTTTCTATCTCTCCTCCGTAACTAACGTCTATCTTCACGCTCTCTCCGTTTCTTCATCCTCAGCCCTCTATGATTCTCTCTCTCTTTCTCTCTGTCTAGCTGTCAATCTCTGCTCTCTCTCTCTTCCTCTCTTTCTCTCACTCTCTGTCTATCTATCTCCTCTTTGTTTCTCTCTCTGCGTTCGCTCTCTCTTCTCCGTTTCTTTCTCTCCGTCTCTCCGATTCTCTCTCTGTTCTACCTCTCTCTTTCACCCTATCTAGCTTTCGATCTCTGCTCTCTCTCTCTTCATCTCTCTCGCAATTCCTCTCTCTATCTCTCCTCCGTAACTAACCTCTGTCTTCAAGCCTTCTTCATTTCTTCTCTCTGTTTTTTCTCTCTGTTCCATCTCTCTCTTTCTCTCTATCTAGCGTCCGATCTCTGCTCTCTCTCTCTCTCTCCTCTTTCTCTGTCTCTCTCTACATTCTCTCTTTCAATCTTTCTACTCTTGCTCTCCTTCGTAACTAACTCCTCGTCTCTCTTTGCTTCTCTCTCTCCCTTTCTCTCTATATATAGCTATTGAACTCTGCTCTCTCTCTACCTCTCTCTCTCTCTCTCTCTGTCTATCTATCCTCTCTCTCTCTCTCTTTCTACATTCTCTATATCTATCTCTCTTTCCTCAGTAACTAACCTCTAACTAACTTTTATCTCTCTCTCTTTCTCTCTATCCAGCTGTCAATCTCTGCTGTCTCTCTCTTTCCCCCTCTCTCTTTCTCTCTCTATCTATCTACTCCCTCTCTCTGTCTATTTCTACATTCTCTCTATTGATCTCTCTCCTCTCTCTTCTCCATAACTAACCTCTATCTTCAAGCTCTGTCCATTTCTTTCTCCTCTTCTCTCTCCTCTCTCTCTCTCTCTGTCTACCCCCTTTCTCTCTGGATTTCCTCTCTCGTGATCTTTCTCTTTCCTGCTCTCCCTCTCTGTTCTCTTCCTCTGTTTTCTCTCTCTCTCTCTCTGGATTCCCTCTCTTCTGAGTTCCCTCTCTGTTCTCTCTCTGCTCTGTCTCCTCTCGCTCCCTCGTTCTTCTCTCTTCTCTCTCTCTGCTCTGTCTCTCCCTCTCCATCTTCTCTCTGTCTTGTGGCCATAACGCTGCTGTCTTCTTCTTCCTTTCTCTCTCTTCTCCCTCTCTTCTGTCCCCCTTCTATCTCTCTCTCTTTTCTCTCTCCTCCATAACTTAGTCCCTTTTCCTTCCCCTTCTCTCACTTTCTCTCTCTTCTCTCCCCTCTCTCCTCACTCTGACTCTCCCCATCTCTCTCTCTCTTTCGCCTTTTTCCCACTCTTCTTTCCCCTCTCACCTTTTTTCTCTCTTCTTTCGCCCTCTCACCTTTTTTCTCTCTTCTTTCGCCCTCTCTCTCTCCTCCATAACGTGCCAACTCCATCTTTCCCCTCTCACCTTTTCTCTCTCTTCTCCCCCTTCTTCTGGCCACCTTCTATTGCCCTATCTCTCTCTCTCTTTTCCATAACTTAGCCTCTTTTCCCTCTCTCTTCCTCCTTCCTTCTCTCTTTCTCCTTCATAACATACCCACTCTATCTTTCCTCTCTCATCTTTTCTCTCTCTTCTCCCTCTCTCCTCCATAACCTTCCCCTTCTCTCCCTAACTCTCTCTCTCTTTCCCTCTCTCTCGCTTTCTCCTCCATAACGTACCCACTCTATCTTTCCCCTCTCACCTTTTCTCTCTCTTCTCTCCCCCTTCTCTCGCTCTGATTTCTCTCTCCTTCCTCTCTCTCTCTCTCTCCTCCATAACTTACCCTCTCTATCTTCCCCCTTTCTCCTTGCGCTCTCTCTCTTTTCTCTCTCTCTCCATCATAACTTACCCCCTCTACCTTCCGCTTCTCTCTCTTCTCTTCTCCCTCTCTTCTCCCTATCTCTCTTTCTCCTTGTCCCTCTCTTCCTCCCTCCCTCTCTCCTCTGTAACTTAGACCCTTCCCCTTCTCTCTCTCTTTCTCCTCTCTAACTCCCTCTCTCTCTCTGTCCTCTATAACTTAGCCCCTTCCCCTTCTCTCTCCCTTTTTCTCTCTTCTCTCCTCTCTCTCTTTACTCTGCCTCTCTCTATCTCTCTCTTTCTCCTTTCCCCTCTCTTCCTCCCTCCCTCTTTCTCTCTCTCTCTCTCTCCTCCATAACGTACCCCCTGTATCTTCCCCCTCTCTCCTCTTTCTTTCTTTCTTTCTCTCTCTCTCAAACATCTTATTACTTTAGACTTTTAGTTCTGTTTTCATTCCCCTGTCGATGCTCCTGTCGTGACGTTGCACTTACAGTATATCAAACCACAAACCCTTTGGTGAGTTGGCGAGCGTCTCGACCGGCCGATGCAGCCCCCACATCTTTACTCTTAAATATAACGTACGGTACAGAAGAGGAACGATGAATATCTGGTACAGAGGAGGGACGGTGAATGTAAAACACGGATAAATATGTTTACTTTTAACATGCTGCGTTTGGAAACTTCTTGCGCAGACTCGCAGAGCAGAAGCGACGAAGAAGCCGCCGTGTCCATTATGTCTGTGAGAGGTTTGATCAGTGACATACTGAAGCAGATTATTCACATATTAGAGCAGAGACAGGTGCGCTGCCGATGGGTTTGTAAATACTCGCAGAAGCATGTGTTATACTGACAGCCTCCTCCTCCTCCTCCTCCTCCTCCTCCTCCTGTCTGTTCAGCCTGTCACGGTCCTGTCACATGTGAGGAACAGCTGCACGAGCGTCAAGAAGTGGAGTTTAAAGTAGTTTTACCAAGACAGACACAGGTACATTAATAGTACATAATGGTGAAGTACTTACTGTAACGCAGACTGAACAGTGGACTTAGTTTGACCTCAGCTTATTACAGATTTAACTCAAATACATGGAGACAAATCAAGTAGACATTTAAATCTTTAGGTTTTTTTGTTTTTTTTTTTTTACTTTGGCTCATTGTTGAAATCTCTGACCTGGCATTTGAAAACATTGAGTGCGTATACATGCACATCAATAACCCGGTTATTAGCCATATCCCGGTTATGTCAGTATTCGGGTTACTGCGTTTACATGCGCACTGAGAAACCGGGACACTCATATCCGCGTATACATGATCAAATGGAGTATCCCAGTTTCTTGACATAATCTTACAAATGCGCAGGCGCAAAAATTAACTTAAATCAATTTCATAAACCAGGAAAAATACAAACCGTGAGCTCCTTTAGCATAAGAAGCTAAGGAGCTACGAGATCTCCCACAATCCACTGTGCAGATTCTTCATTAAAATCTTCTGCATAAATAAACTCAACTTTACAACATATAAACCATAAACACTATAGACACATCAGCCCGTTTGATCAGATAATTCAGCTGTGATCACATTTGTTTACGTTTTACAGAAACGAAACTTAAGACCGTTTGGCTAATTAGCATAAACTGTTAGCGGCGATAAAAACAACTCGCTCCTTGCGCCGCTGATGCTATCAGTTTCTTTTGGACTAAATGACACGACTCTGTGGATTATGTGTGTTATTTCTGTGACAGAAGAGGCGCTAATGATGGTAAGTGTGTTCTGTGCGTATAGAGTATAGGAGAGATAGTTCATGTTTTAGCTTTTCAGCGTCACACGAGTGCAGGTCGTACGAGTGCAGATTGTACGTGTGCAGGTTTAGCGCAGCTCTTTATTTTACGTCATTTCACTCGTTTGGTCACTTTTTTTATGTTGGTCAATTTATTTATGTGACTACTGTTGTGGTGAAAGGCTGGAAAGTGTCTTTTGGACGCATGCGCACTCAACTTTATGTTGCAGTAACCGGGGTACTGCGTATACATGCACCATCAAGAAACCGGGATACTCAAAAAACCCGATCATAACCGGGTTATTGATGTGCATGTATACGCACTCATTGCTTGCTTGTTTTTAAGATATTTGACAGTTTGCCCTGATGAATCCCAGAGGTGGGACCAAGTCGTTGTTTTGCGAGTCTCAAGTAAGTCTCAAGTCTTTAGCCTCCGAACTCCGAGTCAAGTCCCAAGTCTAAGACAAGCAAGTCCAAGTCGAGTCTCGAGTCACTCAGCAAAAAACAAAATTAAAATCACTACATTTGAAGGGTTATTAGATCTCAAAATCTGCGTGAAATAATTGTACTTTCTACTCTTTAAGTACATTTTTAAACTGTTAATTTCATACTTTTACTTTAGTAGATTTTCTCATGTGATACTTTTACTTTTATTTGAGTATTTTTTGCTCCAGTATTTGTACTTTTACTTAAAAAATAAAACTTCTTCCACCACGACAACAGCTTCCCCAAAAATGAAACTACAAATAATGACAGATACTTCTATATTATACTATTTTACACATCGACATTTAGTATTTTATGAAAGAAATCCAATATTTTGGGGGTGAATATTTACCGTGGAGGCTTTTTCTTTGTTGTAGTCTTATATTTTGGTTACTTTTTCTACAATATGATCAAATTTGAGCCGTAGAAAGTTGCATTATGAACTAAAACTACACAAACTAATCGCGTTCTACTATTTATTTATGCAGCAATAATTAAGTCCATAAGTCCAAGTCAAGTCCAAGTCGTCTGCTTTGAGCTTCGAGTCATTTCAAGTCTTTAAACCAACATACCAAATACAGCTTTGGTTTTTGCAATTTATATCAATTTTAAAGTAAATTGTAAAAAGTTTTGGTGTATTTATATGAGTATTTACTATTTATTGAGTTGTAGAAATGCAATTTTTTTCCTTTTTAAATGTCTTGACAAGATCTTAGTGTGAATCATTACGTTCAAAACAGAAAGAATTCAGATATAAAAGTGCTTCATAACAATTATTTAGTTGTGTATTCTGCGCTGAAATGGAAGGATCATGTTCTATGTAGTTCCCTCCATTTTACTGCATTGTACTTTATATTACTGTAGTACATTTGAGGATACCACATCACAGTACTTCAGTTACATCCAAAGTAACAAACGGAGAAGTGAGGGGAACATGTTTCAGTTTGTTCATGCAAAATTAAGCAAGTATTTTCATATATAAATATTTTTAGGAGAAGCATCAAGTCTTCTCAAGTCACAGGGCTCAAGTCTGAGTCAAGTCCCAAATCACTGACCTTCAAGTCCAAGTTTAGTCCCGAGTCTTAGTCTGTTTTATCAAGTCAAGTCTCAAGTCCTAACAAAAGTGACTCAAGTCTGACTCGAGTCCAAGTCATGATTTGCAAGTCCCCACCTCTGATGAATCCTGAATCTGCCAAAGGCTTTTCTTTATTTTGTACTTTTGGATTGCCTCAGTTTTTTTGGCAAACAAAATAAAAGTATTCACTGTAGTAGTAGTAAATTTGAAGGAAAAAAAAAGAAAAGAAAAGAAAGAAAGACCAATAAATAAACTGAATAAGTAGCTGTCATATATGCAAATGACATGAGGTTATTTTAATCGCATTACAGTGTCCTTCTCTCTTTTCTCTTTCTCAAGTCCAGCCCAAGTCAACGCTTGTCACTTTAAATGACTCTCTTCAACTCACCTAAAAGATTTTAGATTTAATAAAACAAAATTACATTAGGCGTCACTGTTTTATTGGATTGCATATCTCCAGTGAAATTCCGAAAGTGAAATATAGACCCGAATATGTGATGTCACTTGTCTTAAAATCAATAAGATGAGATAAGCCTTTATTGCCTCCCATGGGAGAAATTTGTCTTGGGACAGTGGATCACAGCTTTAACATAGAAAAACAAGACAACACAGCAACAAAAGCACCGCACAAACATCCACCACAGAACATAAATAACTAAGTATGACCACGAGTGATACACCAACTGAACATTGAAGTCACTCTTTACAGGAAAGGTCTTCACAATCTTGTATTCTATTAATAATCACACATTCCCTAAGCCTTTTACTTTAATTATTTAACTGCACTATCTGAATTTAGCAGATTAACGACTAATGGCACAAAAGAATGTTCTGTTTGATCTGTTCAGTTTACAGTTTGGGACTCAGTAACTGACTGTGAGGAACATGAGTTGGGTCACTGTCCACCTTCCTGTCGAGCTTCCTGACAGTTTCCTCAATCCTCAAAAATCTGCTGAAGTGAGCTCGGGGCCACAGCCATTGTTTTACCCGCTCTTTTAGTCGAGCTAAAAATCTGTGATTTAAGTTTAACTGGCAGGTTCCCAAACCATGTTGACATGTCATAACATAAAACTGATTCCATACATGTTCTATAAACGTCAGCACTACGTTTGTATCCACTCCATGTACTTAACACAATTATTGATTCCACCACTACTACTACTACTACTACTACTACTACAACCACAACTACAACTACAACAACAACTACTACAACAACTACTACAACTACTACTACAACAACTACTACAACTACTACTACAACAACTACTACAACAACTACTACTACTACTAGTATTACAAGTACAACTACTACCACAGCTACAACTACAACAACAACTACAACAACAACTACTACAACTACTACTACAACAACTACTACTACTACTAGTATTACAAGTACAACTACTACCACAGCTACAACTACAACAACAACTACTACAACAACTACTACAACTACTACTACAACAACTACTACTACTACTAGTATTACAAGTACAACTACTACCACAGCTACAACTACAACTACAACAACAACTACTACAACTACAATTACAACTACTACAGCAACTACAACAAATACAACAACAACTACAACAACTACAATTACGACTACTACAGCAACTACAACAACTACTACAACAACTACTACAACTACAACAACAACTACTACTACAACAACTACTACAACAACTACTACTACAACTACAACAACAACTACTACACACAACTACTACAACACAACTACTACAACTACAACAACAACTACTACTACAACAACTACAACAACTACTACAACAACTACAACTACAACAACAACTACTACAACTACAACAACAACAACTACAATTACAACTACAACTACAACACAACATACAACAACAACTACAACAACTACAACTACTACGACTACTACAACAACTACAACAAACAACTACTACTACAACTACAACAACAACTACAATTACAACAAAACTACACAACACTACAACAACTACAAACAACACAACTACAACAACAACTACTACAACTACAACAACAACTACAATTACAACAACAACTACAACAACAACTACTACAACTACAACAACAACTACAACAACAACTACACAACAACTGCAACAACTACTACTACTACTACAACTACAAGTACTACAACAACTACAACAACAACTACAACAACTACTACACACTACAAACAACACTACAATTACAACAACAACTACAACAACAACTACTACAACTACAACAACAACTACACAACTTACAACTACAAACAACTACAACAACAACTACAACAACTGCAACAACTACTACTACTACTACAACTACAAGTACTACAACAACTACAACAAGTACAATTACTACTACTACAACTACTACTACTACAACTACAACTACTGCAACTACAACTACTACAACAAAAAAGTTTAACAATACATTTGAGTACTGAATACACTGAAATGAAAAAAAAACTGTATATTCAAATCTCCTGAGGTCATTTGAATAGTTTTCTGTACAATATCCTCGTTCTTTCCTCAATAATCAGCCCGTTGTTGTTATTTTCAACCACAAGAAGTGAAAATACTGAAATGGAGTTTGAACATTTGGATCATTTTGACGCACAAAAATAAAAATCAATCTCTCTTTAACTAAACTCTTCTCGTTTTCCTCTTTTGTCAAACATATACATATATACAGGCCCGTCGACAGAGATTTGGGGGCCCGGGGGAAAGAAAACTCAAGCGGGCCCCGTCTAATACAAATTTAATAAGAAGAGGGTTCAGTTCTGGGCTTATAAAACCCTGGGGCCCGGGACACCAGACCCCGTTGTCCCCTCCCCCCGTCTACATATATAATCAGCCTTCAGTTTTGTGTCTGTGTGGAAGTGAGTGACGGCTCAGAGCTGATGCACACCCGCCCCCGCTCCCCCCCGGCCCCCACCCTTCATTTGAGGTGCACGCGGAGAGGTGCTGAATAATGCAGGGTGCCAGGTTAAGATGGGAGAGCCTCTTTATTTAATTATTGACAACGAGTGACACAGAGACAGGGCTCAGGGAGAGTGAGAGGGGGGAGAGGTCAGAGGAGGGGGAGGGGGCAGTACTACAGAGAATTAAAGAAGCGGCTGTGGTTGCAGATACATTTGACTCACTTTTACCACGGGAGACTTTATTTTATTTTAGTTTAGTTTAGTTTACTGCATGTTTTAAAAATGTGAAAAACAGAAGTCGCTCCGGAGTATAAGTCGCACCAATGAAGAAGAAAAAAAAACATATATAAGTCGTACTTTTTGGGGGGATTTTTTTTTATAAAATCAGAGATCAGGAACCGACTTTTCATCTTGAAAGGCAAGTTCTAGTAATAACAATAGAACAGAGAACAGAGAACTCTCTCTGCACTGGCTCCTGTGACTCAGAGAATAGACTTTAAAGCAGCTCTGCTTGTACAAGTCTCCATGGCCGAGCACCAAAGTCCATCTGTGACATGTTAGTGTCATATGAACCATCTCACACTCTGAGGAGCTCAGGGACCGGCCTCCTGCTGGTGCCCAGAGTCACGACTAAACAAGGGGAGTCAGAGTTTCAGGTTCATGCAGCTAAAACCTGGAACAGTCTGAACATGTGAGACAGACTCTTCTGTGACGCTGTTTAAATCCAGACTCAAAACATTTCTGTTTAACTGTGCAAATAACTGAAAGGTTTTCATTCCGCACTCTTCTCTCCAATTTATGTCTCTCTTTTTTCATTTTAATCTTCATGATTATTTATGTTTTGATTTGTTTTTATTATGATTTTAATGTATTTCTTATTCTGTAAAGCACTTTGAATTACTTTGTGTACGAATTGTGCTATACAAATAAACTTGCCAACAACAGACTGTTAACGTCACATATGAACAGTTCTTCAGATAACCCTAACCGTAATTCTTGATCTCACTCCAGATCACTAAAATCCAATAAGTTCTTCATCCTCAGTGTCACTTCTGAGCAACTCCGTGACCTCCGGAGGTAAATAGAGCGTTGCTTCCTCTTCTGCTGCTTCCTCAGCTTGGATGAGCAGCGAAACGTCTTCAACCAAACTAACTTTTGTCCAGTCGACAAACTGAATTTTCTCCTCGCCGTGGATTCTACCTGGACGACTGAGGGATTCTTCACACATCTTCTGTGTAGCTGTCGTCAGACTCAGCATCAGTTCCAGTTAGAATTATCCCAGCTGTCACGGAATTTACCCTAAGACATCAAATTACATTAAATAAAGACACACCAAAACGAGACAGTTAAAGGTATACTTGCGCAAGGAGAAAAAGAGCTGTCAGAGCCTGTCAATACCACTGGCTGAGCCACTCTACTCTGCAGCTCTCCTCCCAACAGCAGCTTTTATTGCAGTCATTTCACAGATAACAGTACAGTACTTGTTATATCACACGAGGTTTACAATGATCACATACTAACAATCTTTAGGCTAAACCACCCTCCCATTTCACACTTGATTACAGGTTCCAGGTGATAAACAATCAGGTCAGTTTTCTCCCAAAAACTTATGCTAACCACATGAGGGGAAAAACCCTTAGCTGTCTTCTCATGGGCGACTCAGTAGATTAGCTTAAAGAGTCAGGAGTTCTTGAACTAGGACATATGACATACATATGGAAAAACCCAAAAACGCAATTGTTGATAACTTTAATCACACACACAAAGATTAAGAATAAATGAAATAAGAAAATATAAATGAACACACACACAAATGCTTATGATTTTAAATGATTCATAATATTTAAAATAACACATAAATTCTTTCACACCAGCCTTTCTGAATCCCGACAGGATGGTTTCTGTTTTCACTGAAGTCCAGGCTTTGTCGATCCATCCAGTGACTTCAGAAAGCTGCATGGTGCACACTCCCGGTTGCCGTGAAGCTGTGTTCTCCATCCCCGATTTTTGTCAGTCCCTCACAAGTTTCTCGTTCACTCCAAACTTTCTTTCTGCTGCTCGATTACCGTTTTCGGCCGCATATTTCGCCACTTGCGTCAGGACAGAGGCTCTTTCTGCAGGAGACATGCGCGGTAGAGTGAAGTGACAGTGGCACAGGAGGAACAGAAGTAGTATAAGCCGCCGGACACACCCAAACCACGGGAAAAAAGTGCAATTTATAGTCCGAAAAATACTGCAGATCATTTTAAACCGTTCACAGTGATCCAAAGTTATTCCTCACTTACCGTCCGCATTCAGAGGATCCTAATTATTCCATCGAGTTTGCCGTGGTGGTGGTGAAACTACCAACAACAAGCATGCTAACACGCATTTCCTGATAATTGGAAAATAAAATGCGTTATAATCAGATGCAGAGAGAGCACAGCCAAATTACTTCGACCATAAGAGTCAGTTTTTGATTATTTTCCAGTGTGGTGTGTGAAGTCGTGTATTTGTTGTGGTATTTGAAGCCTTCACTTACTTGTTTTTAAGACGTCGCCCACTTTAAATCTTATTTCAAGCACAACAAAATTATCCGGTGAACTTCAAGTGTCATTTTCTCCCCCTGCTGGATTCTTAAGTGTGAGCGTCTCGCGGATCAAAACATTCAAGGAAAACTCTAAATGTATAAAATGCTTTTCAAGTATCTCAAGGTCAAAGCTAAATTATCACATTTTTTACCGTTATACCTTTTAGATGCGCTCAAATATGCAAACATTAAAATATCCAGTTGACATCTAGTTGGCCAACCCCTTCTCTTTCTTTCTCTCTCTCGCTTCCTCCATCTCTCCATCTTTTTCTCTCTTATTTGGAAGTTTTTGTAAGTACTATAAACAGTATCTATATGTAATGTGAATACTTTTTCGTGTAAATAAGACGAGGTGTGGATGAAATTCAATGCAAAATGGTTTTGGTTTTGGTTCTGCCTCTCTACCTCTTTTTCTCTTTACTCTCTCTCCTCTCTTCTCCCTCTCCTCCCTTTCTCTGCTCTTTAATTCTCTCTCTCTCTCACTCCCTCTTCTCTCCTTTCGCTCCTTCTCCATCTCTCTATTTATTGTTCTATCCTTCACTCTCTCTCTCTCTCCATCTCTCTTTTCTTCCTCTCACTCTCTTCTCTCCACTCCTCCCTCTCCCTTATCACTCTCCACGTTCCTCTCTTTCTCCTCCCCTCTCTCCATCCCTTTGCTCTCTTCCCCTTACTCTCTCTCTCCTCTCTCCCTCTCCCTCTTCTCTCTCTCCTCCTCCACCTCTCGTTTCTCTTTCACTCTCCTCCCCCTCCTCTCTATGATTCTTCTCGTCTACTCTTCCATCCCTCACTCTCTCTTTTGCCACCCTCTCCTCTTCCTCTCACTCTCTTCTCTCTCTCCTCCCTTTCTCTGCTCTTTTAATCTCTCTCTCACTCCCTCTTCTCTCCTTTCACTCCTTCTCCGTCTCTCTATCTTCTCATTTACTCATCCATCCTTCACTCTCTCTCTCTCTCTCATCCTCTCATTTCCCCATTTCTTCTTCCTCTCACTCTTTCTCTCCTCTCTTTCTCCTCCCCTCTCTCCTCCATCCCTTTTCTTTTTTCTCTCTCTCCTCTCCCCCCTCTTAATCTCTCTCATTCCCTCTTCTCTTCTCTCTCTCCTCCTCCACCTCTCATTTCTCCTTCACTCTCCTCCCCCTCTTCTCTACCTTTCTTCTCTTCAACTCCTCCATCCCTCAGTCCCTCTATCTCCCCATCCTCTCCTTCTCCCCATCTTCTCTTCCCTTCACTCTCTCTCTCCATCCCTTCTCTTTTTTCTCTCTCACTTTTCTCGTCTTTCTCTCCTCCTCCACCTCTCTATCTTCTCATTTACTCTTCCACCCTTTACTCTCTCTCCATCCTGTCCTTCTCCCCCTCTCTTCTTCATCTCACTCACCTTCTCCTCCATCCCTTTTCTCTCTTCTCCTTTATTTATTCTCCCTTCTTCCTCTCCTTCTCTCTCCTTCTCTCTCTTCTGTAGTTTCTGGAGTAACTGTGTGTCAGTATCTCTTTCCTCGCCTCTTTGACACAACAAAGCGACGCGACCGCCTCTCGTTATCATCCGTCTCCTCCTTTCCTCTCTCTTTTTCTCTCTCTTTTTCTCTCTCCTTCTCTCTCTTTCTCTCTGTGCATTTTAATTGGTTTTGTCTGAACTTTATCCGCGGAGGCTCCAGTTTGGAAAAGAGAGACGCAACAACTCTGCAATTTGAGAAGGATACAGCCTGATGCCCTTTAAGAAATATGTGTTTTTATTAATTGTAAAAAAAAAATTACCAGTTTTATTTTTATATAAGTGTAAGCAGGTAGAGAGAAGTGGGCGGAGACAGGTGGTAGGTGTATAGTGTTTCTGTGTAGACTCTGCACACCTGACTGGGCGACAGGTGCGATGGAGGAGAGGCCAAGAAAAACTCCAGCACACTTTTTCTTGAAAACAGTTCAGTGAACGATGGAAGTTTTCCAAATACTCAAATACAGGACAATATATTGTTACTCAAACAATCAAACAAATATGGGGGACAACCTTTTTTCCGACATACTGCTGCTCCGACAGACCCCCACCCCGACATTCCGTCATTCCGACAAACCTCCATTCTGACATGTCGCCATTCTGACAACCGACAAACCTCCCAGTTTGGAGCGTCACCTTTTTTGCCTTTTATACGTCGCCTGGACTGTGCCTCTAAAACAGAACTAAAACCAGGATTTAACCAGGAATAAAACCAAGACTAAAATCAGGCCTAAACCAGGACTAAACTGGGACTAAAACCAGGACTAAAATCAGGACTGAAATCAAGACTAAAACCAGGTCTAAACAAGGACTAAACCAGAAATAAAACCTGGTCTAAACCAGGATTAAACCAGGTCTAAACCAGAACTAAAACCAGGACTAAACAAGGACTAAACCAGGATCTAAACCAGGATTAAAACCAGGACTAAAACCAGGACTAAACCACATCTAAACCAGGACTAAAACCAGGACTAAAGCAGGTCTAAACCAGGACTAAAACCAGGGCTAAAACAGGTCCAAACCAGGACTAAACCAGGACTAAACCAGGTCCAAACCAGGACTAAACCAGGACTAAAACCAGGACTAAATAAACAAATAAATAAAACCAGGACTAAACCAGAAAAAACCAGGACTAAAACAGGACTAAAACCAGGTCTAAAACCGTAACTAAAACAGGACATAAAACAAAATAAAATCAAATTCAGAACAGTACAGGACAGGTACCACTAACTTCCTGTAATTTCCAACTTTTCACTTTCTACTTTTCTTCACACTGAACTGTTGTAAAACTATGATTAATATTTACCACAGGTTCTTCCCACAAAATCAAGTCGTAATTAACAAAATATAAACTATTAATCTGTCCAGGACTAAACAATAAACTAAACCAGGTAAACAAGGACTAAACAGGACTAAACAACAGAACTAAAACAAGGACTAAACCAGGACTAAACCAGGTTCTAAACAGATCTAAACCAGGACTAAACCAGGATAAAACCAGGATTAAACCAGGACTAATCCAGGTTCTAAATCAGATCTAAACCAGGACTAAACAACGACTAAACCAGGTCTAAAACAGGACTAAACAAAACTAAACCAGGAAACTAAACCAGGACTAAACCAGTCTAAACAAAAAACCAGGAACTAAAACCAGACTAAAACAGGACTAAAACCAGGTCTAAACCTAAACCAGGAAACCAGGACTAAAACCAGGACTAAACCAGGACTAAAACAGGTCCAAACCAGGACTAAACAATAAATAAACAAGGACTAAACCAGAAGTAAAACCAGGACTAAAACCAGGACTAAAACCAGGGCTAAACCAGGACTAAAACCAGGACTAAACCATGTCTAAACCAGGACTAAAACCAGGACTAAAACAGGTCCAAACCAGGACTAAACAATAAATAAACAATAAAAAACAAGGACTAAAACCAGGTAAAACCAGGACTAAAACCAGGTTAAACCAGGACTAAAACCAGGGCTAAACCAGGACTAAAACCAGGACTAAACAATAAATAAACAAGGACTAAACCAGAAGTAAAACCAGGATTAAAATCAGGACTAAAACCAGGTCTAAACCGTAACTAAAATCAACATAAAATAAAATAAAATAATTCAGAACAGTACACAGTAGTTACCACAACTTCCTGTATTTCCCAACTTTTCACTTTCTACTTTTCTTCACACTGAACTGTTGTAAAACTATGATTAATATTTACCACAGGTTCTTCCCACAAAATCAAGTCGTAATTAACAAAATATAAACTATTAATCTGTCCAGGACTAAACAAGAACTAAACCAGGTCTAAACAAGGACTAAATCAGGACTAAACAAGGACTAAACCAGGACTAAACCAGGACTAAACCAGGTTCTAAATCAGATCTAAACCAGGACTAAACCAGGATTAAAACCAGGATTAAACCAGGACTAATCCAGGTTCTAAATCAGATCTAAACCAGGACTAAACAACGACTAAACCAGGTCTAAAACAGGACTAAACAAGAACTAAACCAGGGCTAAACCAGGATTAAAACCAGGACTAAACCACGTCTAAACCAGGATTAAAACCAGGACTAAACCACGTCTAAACCAGAACTAAAACCAGGACTAAACACAGGACTAAAACCAGGTCTAAAGGACTAAATAAAAGGACTAAACCACTAAACAGGTCCAAACCAGGACTAAAACAAGGACTAAACCAGGTAAACCAGGACTAAACCCAGGACTAAACCAGGGCTAAAACCAGGACTAAACCAGGACTAAACCAGGACTAAAACAGGACTAAAACAGGTCCAAACCAGGACTAAATAAAATAAACAATAAATAAAACAAGGACTAAACCAGAAGTAAAACCAGGACTAAAACCAGGACTAAAAACTAAAACCAGGACTTAAACATAAATAAACAAGGACTAAACCAGAAGTAAAACCAGGACTAAATCAGGACTAAAACCAGGTCTAAACCGTAACTAAAATCAACATAAAATAAAATAAAATAATTCAGAACAGTACACAGTAGTTACCACAACTTCCTGTATTTCCCAACTTTTCACTTTCTACTTTTCTTCACACTGAACTGTTGTAAAACTATGATTAATATTTACCACAGGTTCTCCCCACAAAATCAAGTCGTAATTAACAAAATATAAACCATTAATCTGTCCAGGACTAAAACCAGGACTAAACCAGAACTAAAACAAGGACTAAACCAGGTCTAAACCAGGTTCTAAACCAGATCTAAAACAGGACTAAACAAGGACTAAACCAGGACTAAACCAGGTTCTAAATCAGATCTAAACCAGGACTAAACCAGGATTAAAACCAGGATTAAACCAGGACTAATCCAGGTTCTAAATCAGATCTAAACCAGGACTAAACAACGACTAAACCAGGTCTAAAACAGGACTAAACAAGAACTAAACCAGGGCTAAACCAGGATTAAAACCAGGACTAAAACCAGGACTAAAACCAGGACTAAAACCAGGACTAAACCACATCTAAACCAGGACTAAAACCAGGACTAAAACCATGTCTAAACCAGGACTAAAACCAGGACTAAACCAGGTCTAAACCAGGACTAAAACCAGGGCTAAACCAGGACTAAAACCAGGACTAAACCAGGACTTAAAACAGGTAAACCAGGACTAAAAAACAGGACTAAACCAGGCTAAAACCAGGACTAAACCAGGACTAAAACCAGGACTAAAACCAGGGCTAAACCAGGACTAAAACCAGGACTAAACCATGTCTAAACCAGGACTAAAACCAGGACTAAAACAGGTCCAAACCAGGACTAAACAATAAATAAACAATAAATAAACAAGGACTAAACCAGAAGTAAAACCAGGACTAAAACCAGGGTTAAACCAGGACTAAAACCAGGGCTAAACCAGGACTAAAACCAGGACTAAACAATAAATAAACAAGGACTAAACCAGAAGTAAAACCAGGATTAAAATCAGGACTAAAACCAGGTCTAAACCGTAACTAAAATCAACATAAAATAAAATAAAATAATTCAGAACAGTACACAGTAGTTACCACAACTTCCTGTATTTCCCAACTTTTCACTTTCTACTTTCCTTCACACTGAACTGTTGTAAAACTATGATTAATATTTACCACAGGTTCTCCCCACAAAATCAAGTCGTAATTAACAAAATATAAACCATTAATCTGTCAAACGCACTTTAACGAGTCCCCGCGACGAAGACGAAAAACAGTGATGTTATATTGTCTCCATGGTAACAGAGGCAGGATCTGCGCTTCCCGAACAGCCGCCTGATTTGTTCTGGCGCTGCCCTCTCCCCGACAAACCGGCGCAGTATAGGGAAGGTGTTAGCTTGTTAGCCGCTCCTGTGAGCTACCTGATCCGTGGCCGAAGCTTAATTAGCGCGTTGCTTCCTTCCTCTTTCTATCCTCTGCCGTTTTTTTTTTTATTTTTTACGGAGATCGCGGAGTTACCTCATTGAAAAGTCTGTCTCCGTCCCTCCTTTATCCTTGGTTATTTTATTACACCGGGCGTCAGATATGCTAATAATATATTTTAAGAGCTACATGAAAGACATAGCGATTTCCTTGTCTTGTTAAATGTGGACAAATTACCCAGAAAGTGTGCAACCTGCTCTATTGCTTTGAAGCCCGGGCTATATCTGGAGAGCAGTGGATAATCATTGGAGAAGGCTTAAGGTTCGGACGCTGTAATTACTTTCTTCTTTCACGGGAGAGGAGAGTTTTTTTTTTCAGGGGCCTGGTGGTGATTAAACAGACGTAAGAAGAGGACAAAGGAGTCGGGATGTACTGCTTACCTATAGATTTTGTTCAGGCGCGGCGCTTTAAAGGTCCCGCGTTCCGATAAATCGACTCTCGTGAGGTTTAAGCCGCGTGGGAATGTCGGGAATGTCCAAAAACAGACCTGTAGTTTTGTTTTGTGTTTTGTTTCATTGGGTAATTCTGCATTTATTAGTCTGTTTTTACGTCTCCAAAGCTCTGTTCCACCTCGTGATGTCATGAAGCAGCAAAAAGTGGCGTTAAAATTGACTCTCGCAGAATCAGTTTTAACATTTTCTTAGGGTTTACACGAGTCCAGTCCAGTTCTAGAGTTAATTTAACATTTTAACGCTGGACCAAAGTTTCTGTTTAACCTCGAAATCCTGAGTAATATTAATGTTTTGAGAGTAAACGGATAACACCTTATAGAGTTATCTTGATTTAGCTAAACAGCACAGAGAGGGGTTTTATTTTTACACTTTATTTTAGTCCATTTAAGAGTAACGCATGTACGAAACTGGTTCAAACTGGTCTTCTCTTGCTGGAGTTTGAAGTGGTGGGTGGGAGGTGAAAAATTAACACTAAGGGAAGTTAAATTAAGTTGAATTCACTTCAACCCTATCAACTCTGGTAAATAACCCCAACTCTAGCCCCCATTTCACTTTCAAATAGTTAAAATAAAACTTTATGTGTTAAAAACAACTCTGGAATTTTTCACCCTGAAATTTTAACCCTCCAGTTTTTGCTGTGTACATTTTACCTTTTGTTTAGTACAGGGGTGTCAAACATACGGCCCCGGGGTCAGATCCGGCCCTCCAAGACCTTTAATCTGGCCCTCGGCTGATTTTCTACTAAAATATTCTTATATTTTCTATTAAAATCTTGGTAATTTTCTGCGGTGTTTATCATATCAGTGTCTCTGTACGTGGCCCCTCCCACCAGAGCAGCACAAATGAAGACTTGTCTCTTTCCAAACGCTCTTAAAGGACGATCGTTTTGACTGTTGACCGTGACACCCTCATCAGAAAAATGTCCAAAAATGAGAAAAAGTGGAGCCGAGTGCAGGATTTTCCAAGAAAAATTTACTTTTTCCTATTTGCAAACAAGTTCATGTTAAAACATTGTGTTGAAATTTTCCTTAAAGCTTGTTCATAATATTATAATATTTTGTAAAAGAAAGAGTTTATCAATTAAAAAAGATTTCTGTAATAGATTTGTGTTTCTCTGCACAAATATTCGAACTTATTGTTATTTTTGAGGTTTATATGCCATAAGTTTTCTGATCCGGCCCCTTTGGGATCAAAGTAGGTTGGATACGACCCCCGGACCAAAATGAGTTTGACACCCCTGGTTTAGCAGAAATGGACAATTCCAGAGCTGAAACTGTCCAAATGATTCTAGTGAAGGTGTATGGAGTTTAAAAACACAGTGGAGCACTTCCTGCATCACAAAATGGAACAGAGTGTTTTGAGTTTGAGATACAAACAATGTGTATAATATTATAACATGATATAATGAAACAATACATACAGCACATCACAGTACAACTAATCTACAGCTGTAGTTTATATGTGAAATGATTTAGTTCATTTGGTTCAGTGATTTACAGCTCAGAATTTATATTCAGTGAAAATAAGAACAGAGCTTTCTCAGGCTATTTTATATTTTATAATATAGCCAGTTGACTTTTAATGTAGACTGCAGGGGAGCTACATCAGTCTTTTCCTTTTTGGATGATAATTTGATGATTTCTTTTCCTCCTGAGTCTGTCTCTCGTCTCGTCTTGCTGCGTTCACACAGACTCATGTGCTCGGCCTCTTCTCCGGCAGCAGCAGAGACAGACAGCAGCTCCTCCCACACTCACCTGCTCTTGTTACACACACTGCGCTCACACTTTTCTACTTTCTGAACACTCCAACTGTTCTAGGAATGTCTCAACACACCGTTTCCGTTTGTCCATCACTAATCCCTAGTAAATATGCAGGGTTTGAGGAAACAACATTATAAAACAGGCTACACTGGTTGAAATAAGTGATTAAAGATGACTCAGACTTGCACGAATCACTCCTAATAAAACTTCGAGAGAGTAAATTAGAAAGAGAAACAACTATATCATGGTTCAAACCTCTGAAAAGTCATTTTGCGTAACAGGTCTGCTTTAATTTCTTCCGCATTTCTTAAAGGTTGTATGGAGGATTTTTTTTTTGTTTCAAGTTGTCAATGATAGCATTATAAAGGTGCAGTAGCCTTGTAATTATGATGACCAAAAAAAAGAGAATAAAAATTCATCAACTCTGGACGTGGTGGGGCTAAACATTTGCCAATAGATAACGACACTGCCTCGTTATCTGTTAGCTGACAGGCTGTCAATCAATCTCCCTACGTTTCTAGCGTAACTGACTTGCCTGCGCGCCGCCGGTACGTGGTTTACGTACGACTGTCACGCAGTCCACAGACGCAAGACGCACAGACGCTGTTTACTCCACCAACGCAACAGTTCTTAGCGGCTTTTTTTGACCTATATCTTCCTCGCAGTTCGCACAAAGTTTGTTGCAATGGCGACAAGAATCCAGGAGCAGTTCGCCGCAAAAGAAAGTCCGTTTTTGAGGTCGCTGAAAGAAGAAGACAAGGGGAAAAGCAGCGAAGCCAAACTAAGGTGATTCTTGAAGATTCATTCCAGCGATGGCGCGACTGAAGCAGACGCAGGGTCTAAAGACTGAAGCACTGGTCCACAAATTACTCCTGGACAGGAAACTTCTGCTTATTATGAAAACGTACTTTATTTCCAAGAGCTACACAAACGTTTTTCAGGACACGAAAGCGATATCCTATGTCTGAAAACGTAATTTTCAAGGCAAAGAAAGAGTCCGCTTGCTGCTGCGTGTTGTAGTTAGTTCATTCGCACTGAATCTCCGCGCACTCTTCTCTGCACCCCTTTCCTGCTCCTGTCCCCGCTGCCCGATCCGCTCTTCTCCCTGCTCCTCACTTCTCGTCCGTGAACGAAATGTCCGCACACCCGCTCCCCCCGCTCCTCACTTCTCCGTCTTGCCTAACCAACACTGTAGTTAGTTGTTTACAAGTCATGTGCAGCGCACCGGCTGTAAACAAACCTGTTTCTGGCGTAAGGAGGAGGCGGGAGGAGGCGTTTCTACGTAGGAGCTGTAGGGGAGGGGGGGTGGTTTCACGCATGCGCAACATTTGAAAAAGGACAAACAGTCGCTGGATTTCTCGTTCCTTGGAAAATCCTCTATACAACCTTTAAGCCTGTGATTTGATCCCGTTGAATTCGTCCACCGCGTTTCTTTCGTGTGAATGAGGAGCGGCAGGTGCGGCAGGAGCGACAGGGCTAAACGCCGTAGCGACCTGCCACTTTAACTCAGAGGCGCTCTTCCTGCAGAGACCGACCCACTGTTCAGCCATTATCCTCTCCGCTCCGAGTCTGAGGAATAAATGTAACAGTGGGGCACAGGCTGGGCCCACATGCTTAAACCGGACTAAATGAAACGGCTTTTTACACTTTTGGCTCTGGAGTTTGTGAAGAGTTGAGTTCAGGCTGCTCCCCGCGCCGTCTCTTATCTCTCAGACCATATGGCTGTGAGCTGGCCTCGTCCGGTACACAACGTAACATCAGAGCAGTGGCCTCTGTGAATCGAAAAAAAAAAAAAAAAAAAAAAAAGCCAAACGTGGAAACCAATCATTGATAAGACGAGGAGTATTATTCATGACTCGGTTTCTGAAAACAAACCTTAAAATTGTACTCAAGCAAAGGTAAAAATATTATTACTCAAGTAGAAAAACTCTGTGTACCATTTGTTCATTCGGTTTTCAAAACGAAACCAAAAATAGTAAAATGAAAAAAAAACTTTTTTCTTTGTTATTTGTCTCCAAAACCAAAATGAAAACAAAAAACAAAAACAAAAAAACGGATAACGATTTTTTTTTTTCAGTTTTTGATTTTGTGTTTAAATGAAAAATGGAAAAAATGGATAACTGCGATGCCGGACTGAACCGGGACTGAACCAGGACTGGACCAGGACTGGATCAGGACTGAATCAGGACTGGACCAGGACTGGACCAGGACTGAACCAGGACTGGACCAGGACAGGACCAGGACTGAACCGGGACTGGACCGGGACTGGACCAGGACTGTCGGGATGGACCAGGAGCTATGCCCTCGTAGACTCGTCGGGTGATCAGGACTGAGACCGGAATCAGACCGGAACTGAGACCGAGACCAGACTGGGAACAGGACCAGGACCGAGACTGGGACTTAGACCGGGACCAGACCAGAACTGAGGCCAGGACTGAGACTGGGATGAGGATTTAGACCAGGACTGAGACCGAGAAAAGGCTGAGACAAGATCAGGACTGAGACTAGGACTGAGACTGAGACTTAGACCGGGACTGAGACCGGGACTGAGACCGGGACTGAGACGGGACCAGACTAGAAATGAGGACAGAACTGAGACCGGGTCTAAGACCAGGACCAGACCGGGACCAGACCAGGACCAGGACTGGGACCGGTGTCGTCCTGATTTAGACCTGATTTAGACCTGATTTAGACCTGATTTATAGACCTGGTTAGTCCTGGTTCAGTCCTGGTTCAGTTCGGCATCGCAGTTTAAGTCACGGAAAAAGGAAACAGACGTTTTTTTTTTTTGTTTGTTTGTTTGTTTGTTTCCATTATTCATTTAAATACAAAATCTAAAGCTGAAAAAAAAAGAAAAAAAAGAATCGTTGAAAAAACGGATAACCATTCTTTTTTTTTTTTTTTTTTTTCAGTTTTCAATTTTGTGTTTAAATGAATAATGGAACAAAAAAAGATTCTGTGCATTATGTAATGTTTTGTTAATCCACTCACATAAACTTCAGCTAACAGTCATTACTCCGTTACTGTGCTCTAGTTACTTTTACATTTACTTTATCAAATATAGTTTTCTCAAATATACCACTTACTTCTTGGACCACTCCTTTTTCTACTTCCTGTTTACGTCCTGTCGTGTTCCTGTGTTGTTATTACTGTTATTATGAAAAAGCAGTACTCATGAGTATGATTTTGGTTTTGTTTTCAGAAATTGGATTAGGAATAATACTTTTAACCTCTACAGACTCGAAAAACACACAAAAGGCCTTTTCATAACCGAGAAAGCATCATTATTAAATCAAAATGTCAAAAACGAATAAACAGTTTCTGATTCTCACCAAGACTGCACTTTATTCATAAATCGTTTTTCTCCAAAAGCCTTCAGTCTCCATATTTCAACCTTTATTTGGTTGACTGTGGTTTTTAAAAGTCTTATATGACGCAAAATTGACTCTTGTGAGCTTGTGAAAAATCATTGTGTGGAAGGGTTTCAAAACCTATATCCTGAACTTTGGACTTCTGGTCATTGTGCGATGCATACTGGGAAGGATCCTCCGAAAAAGTGAGCATCAAACTGCCTTGTTTGATTTCCCAGTAGGATGCGTTTATTGTCAAAGCCGATCTTTTCAAGTCTTTTGAACCATATCACTTTTGTTTCTGGTTCTGATATTGTCGTGTTTTAGTTTTGGGATTCGGACATCACAATTGTGTGGTTGTTGGATCCTAACAGAAGAAAACGGCTCGAGAAATGGGCTTCGGAAGTTTGCGAACTCCATGAATGCAAAAGGGAATCAGATGTGTGTGACTGCAAACCTCTGTTCAAACTGTTTTCCTTCACAAAGGAATTGAAAAATACTGAAAGGTGAAGGCGATGGGCAGGATTTACACAAAGGAAGGACCAAAAATAAAACCGTTTGGCTGCCTAAATCATCCCGAGTTTACAGCGAACATTTTGTATGTGGAGCGCCAACAAAACAAAATCCCGATCCCTCGCTCAACCTTGGTTACAAATTTAAAAATCAATGCCAAAGCGAAAGGCACCAGCAAGAAACACCTTCCACTGCAAAACGACCAAGACGTGATGTTGCTGTAAAACCACAAGAACAAGAAAGTGCAGCTCAGTCTGTTTGTCTTCTGTACCCTCTCGCTTAACAAACGAGATTTTGCTTTGTTGTCGCTCCACATACAAAATGTTCACTGCAAACTCGGGATGATTTAGGAAGTCAAAGGTTTCGTTTTTGGTCCTTCCCGTGGATCAGTCCTGCCCATCGCCTTCGCCTTTCACTATTTTTCAATTCTGTTGGGAAGGGAAACAGTTTGAACGGAGGTTTGCAGTCACACACATCTGATTCCCTTTTGCAGTTGTAGAGTTCACAAACTTCCAAAACCCATTTTCCGCTGTTAGGACATTCAACAACCACACAATTACAATGTCTGAATCCCATAACTAAAATATGACAATATCAGAACCAGAAACAAAAGTGATATGGTTCAAAAGACTTGAAAAGATCGACTTTGACGATAGACACATCTTAGCCTGGATCATCAGCCGGTTTCATTTTGTAGAAACCGTCTGACCTCGCAGCATTAGAATTTGTTCGCTCGAACGATAGGTGGGTACTTTTTTTCATTTAACCAATCGCTGCTATTTTGTCATGACATATGTAATGCGTCGCTAACTGGACTAACTGGTATATTAAACCTTTCCAAAATCCCATAGGAAGAAGGGCAATAACGTCTTTCCTATTGATGAAATTCACCAAACATTCTCTTTGTTCATTGCCAACACAGAATGTATCATTTTTCGCTGATTGGCTGGTGCCCGAACTCGCACTTCTGGGGTTCTTGCAAACCGTCTAGTGTATTCTGATTCCTGACCTAGTCGCTGGAGAGAAATGAAATTGGCGGTTTGATGCTCACTTTTTCAGAGGATCCCTCTCAGTATTTATCGCGCGATGACCAGAAGTCCTAAATTCTGGATGTATTTGGTACAAGAGAGATCGCTAAATTACTCAAACATGCATGGATGACATCTAAAACCTCTTCAGGCATGTTTTGGATGACAGAATAACATTGTAACATGGCAGAAAGCTCAAAAAAATCAATAATAAAAACACAATAACGCCTCTTTAACAATGGAACGTACATGTACTGCAGTATATCCGTGTACGAGCGCACTATACATCTCCATTACAAAAGTACAGTCACACTCTCGCTCTCCCACAGTATATATTAGCATTATTATTGCCTCTATCATTACATTTGTAAGAAACTTCTCCGAATTACTCCCCTTGAAAAGCTTTGGTCTGACCTCTGCAGTTACATTTTTCATTCCACAATAATCTTCGAAAACGCCGACAGCATCCAAACACAGATGGATCATTGTAGTTATGTATGCATTGTGTTTCCCAGCATGCAACAGTGCAGTAGGTGTTTGATGAAGAGCCGCTCGGTGCGCAGACTAATGGAGCTTTAGAGCGGGGAGTTAGCGCTAGCGTGTGCTGTTAGCATCCGATGTGACAATCTCATAAAGCAAAGGCAGCGCGCCGAGCTCCTGGGTGCATTATACAACAGAAAACAGACTTACACTGCTGTTTGAATCAGCTCTTTCCACATATGGTCGTATACGGGCCAGCATTAGAAATTCATGTGTTTTGGCGCCTAATGCATTTTTATTAAGGACATTTTTACCGGAGATTGGAAACAAGACGTCAACTCCAAGTGTTTGTCTAAAAGATGAAGTGATGATGGTTTTTAGGACAGAAATGTCGCTTCGAAATAAACAGACGGCAAATGCGTGGGTTTCTTTGGCGAGTTTGGCAAATGAGAAGCTCAAAGGGACTATCGAGGTTATTTTTGAGGGGGTGTTTTACTTCTGTGGGTTATAAAACTGCGAGCGCGTCACATATTTCGATCACCGTGTTACGTTTTATTGTTTTTGGAAATGCCGTATTTGCCGAAAACAACTTATTGGCGCCTGGTTTTATAAGTTCAATTTCGTTTTTAAGTCACTCTAAAGAGGTAATAAAGAGGTTATCCATGCATGTTTGAGTAATTTAGCGATCTTTCTCGTACCCTAATCAAACCATCCTCACGTTAAGCTGTAAAGTTCTGTGCAAAGCTTCGCCCACAAATCTACGTTACCCATGCTTCCACGCGACAGTTCTCTATAAATATACAAAAACGCGATACAAAACTGCGCCAGAGTCCTGCACTGGGTCGGGTATCCGCAAATAGTTGCTGAAACGGGCGGGTTTTAATGTTCTGGACTTTTACGGCGGGTATGCGGGCGGGTAGTGATTACACACGGGCGGGTCAGGTGAATCATACAAACGACGAACAGGGGAAAAGTACTTGATGCGGGTCCAGGGCGTCCATTGCCCGGCACGAAGGAACCACACTGAGAGAAACTTTAGCAATCAATCAGCGGAGATGATCGGCTCGACATCTGCGCTCCTCGATGGTTGGTTTAGTCCTGGTCTAGTCCTGGTGTAGTCCTGGTCTAGTCCTGGTGTAGTCCTGGTGTAGTCCTGGCGATCGGCTCTGCGGTTGTGGTGTGAACGTATTTATAATCCACTAATGACCCGGCATAGGTTTAGTCCTGGTTTAGTCCTGGTTCAGTCCTGGTTTAGACCTGGTTTAGTCCTGGTTTAGACCTGGTTCAGTTCTGGTTGTAGTCCTGGTTTAAACCTGGTTTAGACCTGGTTAACTCCTGGTTCAGTCCTGGTTTAGACCTGGTTTAGACCTGGTTAAGTCCTGGTTTAGAACCTGGTTTAGTCCTGGTTTAGACCTGGTTCAGTCCTGGTGTAGTCCTGGTTTAGACCTGGTTTAGACCTGGTTCAGTCCTGGTGTAGTCCTGGTTTAGACCTGGTTTAGACCTGGTTAAGTCCTGGTTCAGACCTGGTTAAGTCCTGGTTTAGACCTGGTTTAGTCCTGGTTAAGTCCTATTTAAGTCCTGGTTCAGTCCTGGTTTAGACCTTGTTAAGTCCTGGTTTAGACCTGGTTTAGTCCTGGTTTAGTCCTGGTTTAGACCTGGTTCAGTCCTGGTGTAGTCCTGGTTTAGACCTGGTTAACTCCTGATTCAGTCCTGGTTTAGACCTGGTTTAGTCCTGGTTAAGTCCTGGTTTAGTCCTGGTTCAGTCCTTGTTCAGTCCTGGTTTAGACCTGGTTTAGTCCTGGTTTCATCCTGGTTTTAAACCTGGTTTAGTCCTGGTTTAGTCCTGGTTCAGTCCTGGTTCAGTCCTGGTTTAAACCTGGTTTAGTCCTGGTTTCATCCTGGTTTAGTCCTGATGATCGGCTCTGCTGTTTGCGACATGTATATATTTAAAATCCGCTAATGACACGGCGTAGGTTCAGTCCTGGTTTAGTCTTAGTTTAGTCCTGGTTTGGTCCTGAATTATTGGGCTGTCGAACTAATGGGCTGATCCCAGTTTATCACGGGCACAGGCAGGTAACAGGTGGAATATTAACGGGTCCAGGCGATGCGGATTTAACTTTGATATAATCACGGGTTAACGGGTGTGTTTGGATCATGTGTGGGCGGGTTTGGGTACACACTCATTGTGTTGTGATAGCGCTCTGAAGGGGGGGTGACTTAACACAGAGAGCAAAGGAAGGAGAATCTCAGAGCACCAAACAAAAGTGAATCTTATAAATATATCCTGGTTGGACAGAAAAACTGATGTAATAAGATTGTAGTTGGTCCAGAAACTCTCAACATTTGAACTTTTATTTACGCAAAGCTGTTCTGTAATTATTTGAGAGATAAATTACAATTACATAACACATTTGGATCAGTTTTGTTTTATCTTATTTTTGTTTTAAGGAAATAAATGCTGTCTTCAGTCTTTGCCGATATTGGATTTCGGTAATGAGCATTTTGTTTTACTATTACAATTACGTACTATTTTCTTCTGACAGAATTATCGCATTTTTGACCCCCTGAACATCGACGAAAAGTCCCCAAACTGGTATCAAATCGACCGGTCCGGCGAAAATATTGATAAAGGGGCATCGTGACAATTCCCACAGCGATCTGACTCAACAGCGCCCCCCGGAGTAGGCAAAAATCAAAAGTCTATGCAGCCGAATTAAAGCATCAGAATGGGTATCGGGACTGAAAAAGCCGGATCAGTGAGCGCATCGTACTTTAAAGGTTGTATGGAGGATTTTTTTTTGTTTCAAGTTGTCAATGATAGCATTATAGAGGTGCAGTAGCCTTGTAATTATGATGACCAAAAAAAAGAGAATAAAAATTCATCAACTCTGGACGTGGTGGGGCTAAACATTTGCCAATAGATAACGACACTGCCTCGTTATCTGTGAGCTGACAGGCTGTCAATCAAACTCCCTACGTTTCTAGTGTAACTGACTTGCCTGCGCCGCCGGTACGTGGTTTACGTACGCCTGTCACACAGTCCACAGACGCAAGCCGCACAGACGCTGTTTACTCCACCAACGCAACAGTTCTTAGCGGCTTTTTTTGACCTATATCTTCCTCGCAGTTCGCACAAAGTTTGTTGCAATGGCGACAAGAATCCAGGAGCAGTTCGCCGCAAAAGAAAGTCCGTTTTTGAGGTCGCTGAAAGAAGAAGACAAGGGGAAAAGCAGCGAAGCCAAACTAAGGTGATTCTTGTAAGATTCATTCCAGCGATGGCGCGACTGAAGCAGACGCAGGGTCTAAAGACTGACGCACTGGTCGCCAAATTACTCCTGGACAGGAAACTTCTGCTTATTATGAAAACGTACTTTATTTCCAAGAGCTAGACAAACGTTTTTCAGGACACGAAAAGCGATATCCTATGTCTGAAAACGTAATTTTCAAGGCAAAGAAAGAGTCCGCTTGCTGCTGCGTGTTGTAGCTAGTTCATTCGCACGGAATCTCCGCGCAACCTTCTCTGCACCCCTTTCCTGCTCCTGTCCCCGCTGCCCGATTCCACTCTTCCCCCTGCTCCTCACTTCTCCGGGCACGGAATCTCCGCGCACCGCTCCCCTCTCTCTCCCCTCTCCTCTCTCCTCTGCTCCGCTCTTCTCCCTGCTCCTCACTTCTCGTCCGCGAACGAAATGTCCGCACACCCGCTCCCCCCGCTCCTCACTTCTCCGTCTTGCCTAACCAACACTGTAGTTAGTTGTTTACAAGTCATGTGCAGCTCACCGGCTGTAAACAAACCTGTTTCTGGCGTAAGGAGGAGGAGGGAGGAGGCGTTTCTACGTAGGAGCTGTAGGGGAGGGGGGTGGTTTCACGCATGCGCAACATTTGAAAAAGGACAAACAGTCGCTGGATTTCTCGTTCCTTGGAAAATCCTCTATACAACCTTTAAACAGATCACAAAAATGCATTTCCGAAACAATAAAATGTAACATGGTCTAAATATGTGATGTGTTAGCAGTTAATACACCGTAGAAATAAAATACCCGCTCTTTAATGTTTCAACAATTGTCATAAGTCATTAGTAAACGTCTATTAATTCTTTCTAATTAGCGGCTGCTCTGTTTTTTTTGTTATATATCTATCTGCTGTAGCTTTCCGCTCTGCTTTGTGTAATCTCCTTGTGCGCAGACCAAGTGCACATTTCGGTTTGGCATTGGAGACTGGATTACAATGATTAGTTTTCAATGAAGCAGAAAGCAACGTTTTATTTATGTACGAAATAATTTTAAAACGGATATTCTCATCTATTGGGCCCATACACACACACACACACACACACACAGAAGAATTACAATTGGAGTTTTTTTTTTTTTTGTTTTGTTTTGTTTCCATCTGTCTCGCAAAACCTTTAAATCTCTTTTTAATTTTCTCAGTATGCCGATTTCGTATAGCTTAGGCTCTAACCAATCACACGCATCTCTCCTCTCTCACAACAAACAATGATGAGGATAAAGAGGCCTCGAGACGCAGACAACGTGGAGAATCTGATTTGGCTTCGCTGGACTCAATTTCGATCATAAAATGTCTTCGTAAAAAATGTCTGAGTGAGTCTTAAAGGTGCATTGAGTCACTTTTCTGGTGGAGGCTCCGTCAAATGCTTTTCTCTTCTTTTGTATTGCTTTGTTCGGAATGTTTCACAGTGTGGCATTAAACCTTTCTATCTTCATTTAGACCAAACTGCACAAAGTTACAGGTCAGCTCTGTGGAGAGGCGACCCCGCTCACAGTCAGAATACCTGTTTTTCTAGCTATTTTTGCGTTATAAAACCACCTGCGATTGAACAAATGTAAGGTAGAGTTGTTTAAAGTCATACTGTGGAATATTCCTGACAAAGCAATGACATATCCATAGCAACAAGCAGGTGATGGAGCCCCCCAACCAGAAAGTTACACAATGAACCTTTAAGCTTTCAGCGTCTTGTCTTAGGCGCCATTTTGAGGACTTTTGTCAATTTAAAAGAGCAATAATGGCAGAGATTGATGATTGATACTTTGCGGTTGACAGAATGTGAAGCTAACTGGAGGCCCTGCTCTGTCTGAAGCTCTGTTACTCAAGTTAGACTTTAATCTGAGCTTTGTTTTAACACAATCTGACCATAAAGAGCTGAATTAGCTGCAGCTACAAAAAAAAAAATCAAACTCCTAAAATGGACCATGAACACTCGTACTAATCACAGGATTCTGAAAATTAGTTGTTTAAATCCATTTTGTATTTTTTATTTGAGTTTTCAGACAATCTTATGGTGTGCATTGTGTACGGTGACCAGATTTTCAAAATAAAAAAGTGGGACATCCCAGGTTTTTGGTGCATAATTAAGGAAAACTGTCTTGACAAATGACAAATGTCAATGTATGTCTCTCTTTACTGTTAGCAGGGATCAAATTGAAAAAAAATAAATAAAATAAAATAGGGACACCTGGGACATATCTTGTATAAAACTGGGACAAATCTCTGGTTTGGGGACACGGGGTTCAAAACTGAGACTGTTCAGGGTAAACAAGGACATCTGGTAACCCCAGCATTGTGTCACCATGGTAACTGCTGGAAATTCCGTCATTGGCATACAAGCAGAACACTCCCAGCTTGATGTCACTACAAAGTTTCAATAGACTGAGAAAAAAACGGACACCTCACTCTAGGTCAGGGGTGTCAAACTCATTTTGGTCCGGGGGCCGTATCCAACAGACTTTAATCCCAAGGGGCCGGATCAGAAAACTCATGTCATATAAACCCCAAAAATAATTAAGTTTAAATATTTGTGCAGAGAAATACAAATCTATTACAGAAATCTTTTTTAATTGAACTTTCTTTTACAAAATATTATAAAATTATGAACAACCTGAAACTTGAAGAAAAATGTAATTTCAACACATGTTTTAACATGAACTTGTATGTAAATAGGAATAAGTCCATTTTTGTTAAGTGGAGCAGAGTGCAGAATTTTTCTCATGTTGGACATTTTTCTGATGAGGGTGTCACGGTCAACAGTCAAAACGATCGTCCTTTAAGAGCGTTTGGAAAGAGACAAGTCTTCATTTGTGCTGCTCTGGTGGGAGGGGCCACGTACAGAGACGCTGCTGTGATAAACACCACAGAAAATTAACTATTTTAATAGAAAATATAATAAAAATATTTTAGTAGAAAATCAGCTGGGGGCCACATTAAAGGTCTTGGAGGGCCGCATCTGGCCCCCGGGCCGCATGTTTGACACATGTGCTCTAGGTGGTAGTGCCTCTCCATGGATCTGACGTGTAATATGGACATTATATACACTCTATAACATCTCCATGGAAACAATAATGTGCCGAGCCTCCATAGTAAATGTTATAATGTGTACCTTTAAATTTAGGCATGCATCGATCCAATACTGATATCAGATATCAACGCCGATACTGAACAATTTAGCTGGATCAGATATTTTCAAATATCGATTCAGCCGATGCCCTGGTTGAACAGATAAATTGATGTAATAAGAGTATTTACTGACTGTAGTTGGTCCAGAAACTCTCATAACGATTGAACTTTTATATGTATTTGATAGATAAAGTTACACATTTGGATCAGTTTAGTCTTATTTTATTTTTTGTTTAAAGGAAATAAATGCTATTTTCCGTCTTTGCCCTGGTATTGGTGGATATCGGTAATCAGCAGATACTATTTTCTTCCAACAAAATGATCGCATTTTTGACCCCCTGAACATCGACAAAAACTCCCCAAACCGGGTATCAGATCGAATATCGCGAAGTTAGAAAATCAACATTCTATATGATACTAAACTTAAATGTGAATGTAGCAGACCGAGCTTTGTTGATGTCATTTGAGCGATCTTCCTGAAGCGGCTCACGTTTTTTCAGTATGTAATATCAGTATAATCCTCATTTGCTCGCAGAAGTTTACTATGAAATTGTATTAAAAAAATAAAACTTGGAAACTTGGAAAGCTACAGAATTTGTTGCTGTGATATTGTTTAAGCAGAAGGTACACAGTTTTATTGTTTTTGCATGTTTTGTTTGTATTTATGAACAAATGTGTTGAGATATATTGTAACTTGTGTGTAATTAATAGTTAAAAGTTTTTGTTTTTTAATGTACAGTATCTAGATTAACTTAGTTTCATAAAGTGTACAATTCAGGGGGACTTTCCAGCTGATTTCAATCAGATAGACCGATCCGGCAAAAATGTTGATAAAATCTGCATCAATGCCCAGAGCGACTCAACAGCGCCCCCTGGAACTGGCAAAAATCGAAAATCTAAAGCCATACTGCATCAGAATCGGTATCGGAAGTGAAAAAGCCGGATCAGTGAGCGCGTCCTGCTTTAAACGGATCACAAAAATGGAAATGTACTACGGGAATACAGACGGACAGAGAGAGAGGAAGAGAGAGAGGGAGAAGGAGACAGATGGATAAAACCGAGAGGGTGTCTGCGTGGTGAGTGACAGCAGCTGTGAATAAAAGAGCAGTTTGAGCCTCAGACTGGCAGGGCGAGAGAAGCGGCCATGATGGAAAAAAAAAAAAACTGTGACTAAAGCTCTACAGTATAAAACTCCACGGCGCTATAGGAGCTTTCACACTCACTGTAAAACTTTATACATCTGTGATTTACTTATTTATTTTGTCTTCATTAAACAGCACACACTCCTCGCTCTACATGTGCCACTGAGCTGTTGTCTAATGTGTCAAATCGCAGAAGGATTTAGAGTTGTGAAGAGGAAACAGCGTTAACACTTTGGGAATTAGTGCGTTTTTCTTTGTGTCTAGTTTGTGTCTTTACAGTGACGACGTTAACATTTCTCAGGAGGCACCGTCCTGTCTGAAGCTTCTCCAGTTAGTCTGCGATTTTGTGCTCATACCGTCTAAATATGAAGCGCTCGCCCGTTTAGAACCACAATACGTGAGCTGATTTGTAACATTAAACAAATCCCTCTCAAACTTAGACTTAGACAAACTTTATTGGTCCACAAGGGAAATTATTTGGACACAGTAGCTCACACATCACAATATAATATAATAACAAAGAGGAACAAAATGTAAATGGTAATAAGAAATTCAAAACAAGTAGCAAAAAAGTTGTCAAAAAAGACATAATTATATAAATGTAAACGTACACATCAAAATAAAATAGAAAAATAAGTAATAAAATAAAAAATCTCAGCTTTATACAAGAGGAAACATAAGGGTGAGTTGCCGTACAGTTGTAGGGAGTATTATCTATTACATAAAGGTGAGATGTTGTACATTTGTAGGGAGTATTATCTGTTACATAAGGGTGAGTTGTAGAGTTGTAGGGAGTATTATCTGTTACATAAGGTGAGATGTTGTACATTTGTAGGGAGTATTATCTATTACATAAGGTGAGTTGTAGGTTGTAGGGAGTATTATCTGTTACATAAGGGTGAGTTGTTGTACAGTTGTAGGGAGTATTATCTGTTACATAAGGTTGTAGTATTATCTGTTACATAAGGGTGAGTTGTTGTACAGTTGTAGGGAGTATTATCTGTTACATAAGGGTGAGTTGTTGTACAGTTGTAGGGAGTATTATCTGTTACATAAGGGTGAGTTGTTGTACAGTTTGTAGGGAGTATTATCTGTTACATAAGGGTGAGTTGTTGTACAGTTGTAGGGAGTATTATCTGTTACATAAGGGTGAGTTGTTGTACAGTTGTAGGGAGTATTATCTGTTACATAAGGGTGAGTTGTTGTACAGTTGTAGGGAGTATTATCTGTTTACATAAGGGTGAGTGTTTGTACAGTTTGTAGGAGTATTATCTTGTTACATAAGGGTGAGTTGTACAGTTGTAGGGAGTATTATCTGTTACATAAGGGTGAGTTGTTGTACAGTTGTAG